>NC_081411.1:236563581-236868036 GCF_030272615.1 Cryptomeria japonica
TTGACCCACCATTGCCCTATTCTTACTATAAATAGAGCTCCCATTCCTCCATTTTGAGGATCCATCCATGCAATCTTTTAGTATCCCATTTATGCTCAATTTTATCAATACATCTAGCTTCTCTTTGCAATAGGAATTAATATAATAATAATTTTAGAATATTTCCTTTATCATTAGCTTAAATCATAAACTAGTATATCATGTTAGGATAGTATTGCTACTAATCTTGTCATCTTATAATCTAGTTTATTGCATTTATAGAATCATGCATAGATAGAATGCATTTTCATAACTAAATCAGTCATAAGCATCCCTCATTCTTGCATTTGTCATCCTAAAGCCACTTTTCTCAATGATCAGAGAGCAAAGGCATTGGCTTGAGGGACCTTGTGAGATAGAGAAACATGGAACCAACATTAGGAAGTTGAGTCATTCTTCATGACTCCATAAATTGCACCAAGAAGTCCTGTGGGTGTGTGAGCAAGCCTCTTTGAGCTTTATTTTTCACATTTTAAGTTTCATCGACCCGCTTTCCCCACATTCATTTCTAGCACCCACCATGGGGCACTACCCCATTAATCAAATCGGTTTTTAAAAATAAACACTTTTGCAGGTATGTGGGAAACAGGAATTGACACATAGGGAACATCGCTTAGCGCATCTAGTGAACATTTTAGTGCATCCAGTGCACTATTTGGCACGTAGGGTCTATTCTCTAGTGTGTGCAGTCTTTACCTTAGTGCATCATCCCCACTAATACTTTCCTGTAGGTCTCGGTGTGGGAGAAAAATAGAGTAGCACATTTGAAACACAGTTTAGCGCATCGGGCCTATTAGATAGTGCATCCAGATTATCTTGTAGCACATATAGTTTGTTCTATAGCGCATCACAGACAGAGGCAAAACCAAAAACTGTAACCGAAAAAAATTAGACTTGTTGAAGTCCACGGATTGTCTAACAATTTTTCTTGGTATTTTGCAGGGTTCTAACAAATTTCTTGTAGATGGGAGCTTAGTTATAGGATCATTAAAATAGTTTAAATTTTTTACTAACTTAGTTAAGTTAGTTAAGATATAAACTTCTTTTGATTCTTCTTAAAACTGAACTCACTTTTATTTTGGGCTTTAAAAAGAACCACAAAGCAAATTTTCTTGCTTGCTTTTCTAGGAGAGAAAATTTTTTGAATTAGGTTTTAAAAGGAACAAATCAAAGTTGTTTTTCAAAGTTTTGCAAACAAATGGATTAAAAAGTAATTCACCATGCTTTTGTGTATAAAAGGATCCATTTTAGGTTTTAGCAAACCAAAGAATCACACCAAGTCTCAAAAGTCTTTTTTCAGCTAAAGAGGGAAAATCTTCCCCTTTCAATCGATTTCTTTTGTTGACAAAATGTCGTGTTCATTTTGTTGACCAAGTTCTTCTCTTCAGATTAAAAAATCATTGCCTTGAAAAGTTAAAAAGGACACCATGTTTTCGTGGAGCAACATCTCCATATACGATTAAACAAATAATTGCTTTGAAGGGTTAAAAAGAACAACTTGATTTCCTTGTCTCGAAAGTGGAAGGTATATGCTCTCCCCTTAACTGAGTGACCAAAAAGTCAAACCACTCTTACGCTTTCAGTATTTCAAGCAATAAATCCTTTAGTAGGCCTGCCTTCTCGAGGGGTTGAAAAACTCTTAAATCCATTCTTTGGCCGGTGTGAAGGGAACGACGTAAGTGGGGAACGACTTTGAAGCCAAGTGTTCCAACCCACTATAATCAAAAGTGGAAAGTGATGAAAGTCCTTTTCAATAGTTGTGTATAGCTATTAGCCTTCCCCCTATATCTTTACGATACGTAAAGCCTTTGTTCTAAAGGTTGGGAAGCCTCCTAAGGGAGTTTATCAATGATGGCCGAATAGGAAGCTTGATTATGAACCTTAGCATAGAAATTTTGAGCCGAGTCAGTAACCAAACATTTGTAATATCATAGTGCAAGGGTGGGGAAGAAGCCACCCCCAAGATCACTCACCATATATCTCCCAAGATACCTACTCAATTGTGAAGCAATTCACTTTGGGTTAATTTTTGGCAAAAGGCAAAAAAGTGGGTGCCCCCTAGGGGTGACACGGCTGTTTGAGCTAACAGACTATCAAAACTAGTGGGCTATGATATTACTTATGACCCTTGAATAAAGAGTCTGATTGAAATACATGTTGTATCTAAACCTGTTGAAACATTGGAGATTTAAACACATCCTTGCAGAACATACACTTATTGTTTAGATTAAAAAAAATGGTTGTCTCTTTGGTACCGTGCTTTCATTTTTTACTTCACAAAATCATCTATCAACATTAAAAATCAAGGAAAAATCCCAAAATTGTAGAAAAACAACCAAATCAGGGTAGTTTAGTGCATAAGAGAAACTTCTTAGCGCATAGGAACCATCTTTTAGCGCATTAAACCTTCTCTTTCACACATAAAGTCTTAATAGTAGCGCTTCACCCAGAACATAAAAACAAGTAGTGGCAATTAGTGCTTCTTGAAAATAGTTTAGCATGTTGAAGCATCAACTTACTGCATGGAAGCTAAACTTTAGGACATAGGGTTTAATAGTAAGCGCATAGGGGCACCATATTAGCGTGTGACCTTTTGAACAAAAGATGAAACAAAGCTAAACAATTTTAACCAGTTAGCGCATAATAAGGGGCAGCATAGTGCATGGTGTCTTTTTGTTAGCACTTTGAGATCATTTTGTAGTGCATAGCATCTCTATTTTAGTGCATAGCCAAAACTAGAAAAACATGGGGCAAAACAGAGGTAAATTTGGAAAATTTTGAGAACAATTTTGGAAGCTTTCCTTCATTAGCCTGAACTTCATCAAATAGAAAAACCCAAAATAGAGTATCAAAAGCTATTTCTAAAAGCAAGTTTCCATCAAACAAAGTTGTCTCAAATCTAAAACTAGTCGCAAGATAAACATATCTCTCCTATCAAAATCGGGAAACATCATCACAAGTGGCAAACAAGTCCTTTAAATTAAACGAATTTCTATCCCAAAACACACTTGTTTAAAACTCCAGGTTGTCAAATCAAGTTTCCATATCGGGAAAGCTTGTATTCCATACCATTTGACACACTTTGTCATGAGGGGGCATCTAAACCTTCACTTTGATAAAGTAGAGCTTGAGTTTCCAAAACAAATCAAAGGAAACCATTGATCTCTTGTGCATGACTAATCCTCATATTCTGAGAAGAAAGAATATTTATCATAACACTAAGTTGAAGAAACAGCAACTGAGTTCTTCAAAACTTGCCAAAAGAAATAATTTTTTATACATTAATCATCAACTCTTCAAATCTCATCGAACATTCCTTCGTCATATATGATTATATCTTCAGATCAAGACAAATGAATTCGACAAGGAACCATTGAGGAGTAGAGCATTCTGTCAAAAGTCTGCATTCTGCCAACAAATAAATAGCAGAGGAAAGATAAATTCGACATTCTTTCCGGATGAGTGCATCACTTACAACATACTTCGATTTGAACCGCCAACCCATGAACAAAACATTGAAGAAGAGTTCATTCCTTTTGTCACAGAAAGCTTCTACTAGATGCCTATTGTCATGCGCTCTCAACAAAACAAACAAAGCGAAATGCAATCAGAATCCAACATGAATCGAAGATTATCAAATCCTTTCGAGCGTCCAAATCTGGAGGATGCCAAAATTTCTAGAGAAATTCTTCATGAATGTCAAGAGAGTGCTTCATTTCAAAAACTTGTGGAAAGACTCATGGAAAATGACAAGGAAAATTACTTACTCATGCTCACAAGCAAAGGAGTTAAACTTCCAGAGGACTTGGACGCAAACATTTTTAGAACAAGATCTCGACATTATGAATATCAAGAATGATAAAAAGAAGAAGAAGCCCGTGACCCTAAACATAATATACCTGAACAAAATATACCAGAACAGAACTTACCTGAGCAAGACATCCCTGAGCAAAACATCCCCAAGAAAAACATACTGTTCCATACACCATTTCAACCTAGAAATAATGCAAGGGAAGAGTTCTTCCCTTGGCAATATAATGTGCCTTTGATTTCTCTTACTTAGTAAATGCAAGACATGCAACGAGGGACAATAGTACTGCATTCATTAAATAAAATTTGTCCTTATCCATTTGACAGAAGATTGAACATGGTACCTTTTCCTCCAAACTCAGATGTTCCCAAATTTGACAAGTATGATGGAAAAAGTGATCCCCGTGATCATGTTCAAGAATTTTGTACAATGAGTCTTGAATTTTCTCATGATGATACCTATTTGATGAGGTTATTCCCAAGAATCTTGGGAGGACAAACAATGGAATGGTTATCCAAAATTACACCTCCCGTCAAATCATTTGATGAACTAGTCAACAAATTCATAACTCAATATTCCTATAACATTCAACATGCTATCACCATGTTAGACGTTTGTAACACAAAACATAAAAACAATGAAACATTCATGGTCTTCCTTCAACGTTGGCAGCATATGGTTTCAAGATATCCTCATGATGTACCTAAAAAGGAAAAGATGGAAATTTTCATTGACAACTTGAATAGTGAGATGAGTTAAAAACACAAACTCCAATGCATACCATCCTTTGCTAAATTGATTGAGAATGGCATCCAAGTAGAAGAAGCATGTGTCAAAAAAGGAACATTGAAATTTTTCAAAGAAGGAACAAGTTCATCCAATTACAACCAAAACAATAACAACTTGGACAAATCCAGATTCTAGGCTAGAAACAAAAACAATGGAAATGAAGGAGGAAATGAATCAAATGATCTAAAATCAAAGCAGCCTGTGCTCGCATTATCAGGTAATCCTCAAACTACAAAGAATCCTAGAAGTGCTAACCCAAATACTAACACTTATGCACCAAATACCAATCAAAATCAACCCAACATCAACAACACCAACAATACCCAAAAAAATAACTCTAATCGGGGACCTAATCCAAACTCATAGGGTAACACAAACAACTTTCCAAAATGCATTTACACGCCACTAGGGCAATCACTAGAGTTAGCATTCAGAGAACTCCTAACAAACAAAATTATCTCTTTACCAACAATCAACAACTTTGAACCACAAATCAAACCACCCTGGTGGAATGACTCACACTTTTGTGATTTTCATCACAACAAAGGTCATCAAACAAATGATTACATGAGGCTGAAAAACATTGTTCAGGACATGATCGATAGAGTTGATTTAATGGTCGATGGTCTCAAGACAAATGGTGACCATGGAGCTTTCAAGAATCCTCTTCCAAACTATAACAAATATGGAGCTTCAACCTCAAACGATACACTTGGAGCTCGTATCAATCACATCTACAATAACACCATCAATCACATATCAGTTGAGGACACTCAAGTCAACATTATCACCATCAAAGATAGGCGTGAACATGAATCCGTCAATGTAACAACCAGAGCTCAAAAATATGTCTTGAAGGGACATATGTCAACAACAAGCACCGTACCCAAAATTCAATATGATCTAGTCAGTCAACTGCACAAAACTCTTGCTCAAATATCTATACTTGATTTGCTAAAACTTTCACCAAAACACAAAGATATCTTGGAACAAGTGCTATTGGAAACAAATGTACCTCAAGATCTGGATGCTGACAAATTCCAAACCATGGTGGCTCATATGATAGGGCCTCATAACCTCAACTTTTTCTAAACATGATAATATCTCATTGAGCCATCCATACAATACTCCACTCTATATTGAAGTCATGGTCTATAAACACTGAGTTAAACAAGTATTAATAGATGGAGGAGTTGGACTTAATATTTGTACCTCAAAAGTTATCTATGCATTAGGCTTCTCTAAAGAGTCTATTGATCCCCGCAAAAAGATCACTATAAAGGCATTTGATGATGAGGAAAGATCATCTAAAGGAATAGTGGTGTTGCCAATTCAGGTAGTATCGATACAAAAGGATACTATGTGCTAGGTCTTAGACATAGACCTCACATACAATATCTTATTGGGTCAACCCTAGATACATGAAATGCAGGCAATACCCTCCACTTATCACCAGTGTGTTAAATTCCCCTACAATGGGCAAGAGGTTTCTATATCAGCTGATCATAATCCATTTCAGCATTGTAAGGCTATGGGGCAGCCCAAGATAGCCTGGTTCCACATAATAGAGAGAAACAAAATTCCTCAGCACTAGATCTTCAACAAGAAAAGTCTACATCACTGTCTAGGGACATCAAGCAGAAAATGAAAATCAAGGAACAAGGAATGGGAGAATGCTCTTTAGAACCCATGTGTTTGGCCAACTTACCAACATCACCTAGATCTCATGGATTGCCTACAAATTCAACACATCAAGCAACTCAGCCTATCACCAAGTTATATGGCCCATTTATCCAACTCAGCACTCTAGGACATGAATCTAAGGAAAAGGACATCCTTAGTTGGCTATACAAAGATGAGGAAGAAGACAAAGCAACTACTGTGGAAGTAGCTATACCAACACACTTGTATGGAAAAGGCTACTTAAAATGGGATACAATGGCAAAGGACCTATTGGTAAGCGTCAGGAAGGTGTCATAGAACCATTGGATCCTCCTTCACAATTCAGTAAAGGAAAAAGGGGATTGGGCTTTGAACTCACTCTACTACCAAAGAGGGCACCATGCAAATATCAAAAACCTCACTGAAAAGCAAAGAAGAAGTACAAAGAAGACTCCTGACAGGAGGCACTATTTGAGTCAGCAAAGACAATATGCAAGGAACGTGAATATCAAGAAAGGAAGCAACATTAAGAGAAGTCCATCATTCAAAAGAAGGAAACATCTATAGAAGTACATCATATTCAAGAACTAATATCTAGTAAAGAGGAATCACCTCCTGATTGTATTATTCCTCCTTGAGCAGAGACAGTATATGAACAAATGCAAAAAGTGGAAGCAGGATCTGATACAGAATCAGAGAAAAATATCAAACTTGTATCAATCATCAAAAACCTGTTCTTACCCTACAACATGCTAGTTCATAGCACTGATAGAATCTAGGATGATACCTCTGAGACTAATTCCAATGAATATGAATTGGGCAGCTTTTCTAACATTACTGAAGAAATTTGTGCAAAGGATAGTCATACACCCATCTCTCAAGAAGAATGCAGCACCGAATATAGAACACTTGAATTTGGTCCACAAAATATCTATGACACCAAGGAAAATGAGCAGCAAAATTATGAGTAAGTCTATATGGAAGATGATACCATCGAAGACCTCAACGAAATCCTTAACTTCTTTAACACCCTGACCAAACACAATGAAACCTCCATCCTGACACTTACAATGGTCGAGCTTGATCCACCTAATGACTCCTTACCACTTGTCTTTCCCGACCTCATAGACTAGGATGAACCTCCAACTCATGATATACCAAATTTCCTGAATGACGAATCCATTATCCATTACTTATGTACTATTAACCCAGAAAAAAACTCTACCAATGAACAAAGTAACGATGTCTACAATCAAGGGAGTGCCAAGTCTCTCAATCGTAAAAATGAGCAAAATAAAGGATCTACTACTGAAACCCAGTCAATGGCAGCAATAGATCACAAAAAAGTAAACATAAAGGATGCATCGGAGGGTGAAAACCTTTTTAAGTCACCTAAAGATGGGAGAGTTGACACTCTTCCTAAGCATTATCATGAACGATCACCCATATTGATTGATCCTACTTAATCACTCAACATTGGTACTACAAAAGTAGCCAAAACTATACACCTTGCAGAATCTCTGATAGAGGAAGAAAGATCAGAATTTATCAAATTTTTTGAAGAAAAGCAAATCAACTTTGCTTGGTCATATGCAGATATGCCTGGAACTGATCCACAATTAATCATGCATCATTTATCTATTGCTCAAGGAGCTAAACCAATCAAGCAAAAACTGAGAAAGATGAATCCACATGTAGGACTCATGGTCAAAGTTGAACTAAAGAAACAATTAGATGTTGGATTCATCCAACCCATCGACTATGCTTAATGGATCTCCAACATTGTACCAGTCTCAAAACCAGATGGTAGTATCATAATATGCACTGATTTTAGAGATGTCAACAAAACTTGTCCAAAGGACAACTTTCCTTTGCCCAGTATCGACATAATTGAAGACCTCACAATAGGCCATGCAATGCTCTCACTAATGGATGGTTTTTCAGGCTATAATCAAATCAAGATAGCCCTAAAGGATCAATATAGAACAATGTTTACCTATCCTTGGGGAATGTACTGTTGGAATGTCATGCCTTTTGGCTTAAAGAATGCAGGAGCAACTTATCAACGAGCAATGATGGTAATCTTTCATGACATGATGCATACCTTCATGGAAGACTATGTGGATGAGTTACTAGCTAAATCCTTCACTAGAGCTAAACATCTAAGCATCTTAGAAAATATTTTTGACAGATTAGAGAAGTTCCAAGTCAGGCTCAACCCTAAGAAGTGTGTCTTCAGGGTTCCATCAGGCAAGTTACTAGGCTACATAGTTTTAGCTAAAGGTATTGAAGTGGATCCAGCAAAGGTACAAGCCATTATGGAGATGCCACCACCAAAGAACATCAGCCAACTTAGATCTCTACAAGGATGACTCAAATCAATTAGGCGATTCATTTCTCAATTAGAAGATAAAAGTCTACCATTCAATCATCTGCTGCATAAAAATGTACCGTTCAGATGGGATGCCATATGTGCAAAATCATTCTATCAAATCAAGCAATATCTGATGAACCCACCAGTTCTAGTACCACCAATAGCAGGGAAGCCACTCATTGTCTACATTTCAACAACAAACATATCACTTGGGGCATTGTTAGCACAAGAGGATCAACAAGGCAAGAAATGAGCTATATACTATATCAACAGGATATTGAATGGATATGAACTCAACTATACATTCATTAAGAAAGCTTGTCTAACAGTGGTATTTACCTCTCAAAACTTCCGGCACTATATGCTAGCTCACACAATAAAGCTAGTTGCAAAAATTGATCCTCTCAAATATCTACTCAGCAAGGCAGCTCTTACAGGAAGATTGGCTAAATGGGTCATGATTCTTAGTGAATTTGATATCCACTAGACATAATGACAATCTATCAAAGGACAAGCAATTGCAGATCAACTAGTAGAAGCACCACTATTTGGAAAACAAACTATGGAGATTGAGTTTTCGGACAGGGACGTTCTTGCTATCTCCACCACAGAATGGACCTTATATTTTTATGGATCCTACAAACAACATGGCTAAGGTGTTGGCATTCTATTCATCACCCTTGAAGGACACACTATACCAATATCATATAGGCTTATGTTTCCATGCACAAATAACGTTGTTGAATATAAGGCAGTGGTTATAGGCATCAAAATGCCCGTCAAATGGAGAATCACTGAGTTAAAAGTCTATGGAGATTCGCAACTAGTCATCAATCAAATCAATAATGATTATCAGACAGAGGATGACAAGTTGCTACCCTACAAGCGAATGGTAGATGATTTCAAACAATACTTTGTACACATCACCTTTGAGAAAATAGCAAGGTTGGATAATAGCGTAGCCGATGCAATGGCTACTATCGCTTCACTACTACAAATCCCAAAGCAACAGAGTTGTTACGATTTTCTGGTAGAGCAACTATTTTCCCCATCCTATGAGCACTCTAAATCCCATGTTATCTATGCCTTGACCGATTCCAACTCTCCATTATATGAATTGATATACGACTATCTTAAGAGCAATATCCTACCCATTGACCTATCCTGAAACCAAAAATGTAACTTTATCCGTCAAGCCACCCGTTATACTCTTACCGCTGATACTTTATACCATCGAGGTCTAGATGGTACTCTTCTTCGTTGCCTTGATTGTAATGAATCTTACTCCACTTTACACGAGCTTCACGAAGGTATCTGTGGCACACATTCAAGTGGTACTACTCTTGCTAAAAATCTTCTAAGAATGGGATATTATTTGCTGACAATGGAAAAAGACTCTTACCACTTTGCAAAGAAGTGTCCTAAATGCCAAATCCATGGCAATCTTATACATGCACCAACATAGGAACTAAAGCCATTCACAACATCCTGGCCCTTTTGTTAGTGGGGACTAGACTTAGTCGACAAAATTCATCCTTCATCTTCAAATGGACACAAGTTCATTATAACTACAATGGAGTACTTTACCAAATGGATTGAAGCAATCCCCATGACCATAGTGACTCAGAAACAAATTGCCTCATTTATCCTTAATTATCTAATCTACAGATATGGAATTCCCAATTCAATCATCACAGATAATGGACAACCTTTCAGAAACCAAGATGTGAGAGAACTATGTGAATGATTCAAAATCCAACATCATTTCTCTACACCTTACTACGCATAGGGGAATGGTCAGGCAGAAGCATCCAACAAAACAATATTGAAAATCCTAAAGAAAACCATGAATGATACAGGCAAAGATTGACATATACAACTCAATCCAGCACTTTGGCCATATAGAACTAGCATCCGCACACCTACAAGAGCTACACCATATTCATTGGTATATGGATTAGAAGCAATTTTACCCTTGGAGGTAGAAATTCCATCTCTTAGAGTCTCTTTAAAAGGCTTAATCCCAAATGAAGAGTATCGAGTTAACCGACTGCAAGAGCTTGAAGTTCTAGATGAACGATGCCAATGTGCCCACACTCATCTCAAAGCATATCAAAAACACATGTGCAGGAGCCAAAACCACAAGTTCATTCCTTGGAATTTCAAAATTGGAGACCTAGTACTCAAAGAAAATCCTAGAAATCAGCAAGATAGGGAAAAGAAAGGGAAATTTGAACCTAACTGGCTAGGTCCCTATGTCATTATATCAGCTTATTGATCAGGAACCTATCAACTAACAACTTCAGAAGGAGATGTGCTCAATGAACCAACTAACAAAATCCATCTAAAGAAATATTACACTTAAGTAGTCTAAATGCACGGAAAAGTCAAAAAATCATAAATATCAAAAAGTCAAGAAAAAGCAAACAAAAGGTATAATAAAAGGAACTAGTGAAAACTTGGCAACAAGCACTATTTATGAGAGAATAGCTCCTCTATCTATATCAATACCATTATATCCATAGTCAATCATTATCAGACATCGCCCAACATTTTTATCACAATATCCATCCAGGCCATACTTCGCGTAGTCACTATCCTGGTTTATTTGCATATCCTTTCACCGCATCTCACCATGGTTTGGTAATCACTATACATATCGACATTAAGAAGTACACTTGGCTAGGGGCAGTAATCAAACCTTGCAGCACATTCATGCCATCAAAACTAGTCACAAACTCAGAACATCATATCCAACAAAACAACACGATTGCAAAGCAAAACATTGATCGCTTAACATGATTCACAAAATACGATGGATGATTTTCTGAAATATCAAATGTTGCATCTGGCATTAAGTTTTTACTATTTTTGTACTTGAACTTTTTGAATTATTGGATCCTCTATATTTTCTCAACAATGCTTCAAAGCTAGAGAATGTCATGGGGACTCCAATATTTTCTTAGTTTTCTGTCTGTGAGGCGATCATGTGTACTGTGTAAAAACTTCTCTCGAGACGTGATGCACATCACATCACTGAAGACATGATTCCACTTTACGCATAAAAAAGGTTTCATCTTGTCTGTTTCTACGCAATCCGCACTCAAGTCATCCTGGTTCAACTATACCTTGACGATTGTGCTATCTTGCAAAATCAAAAATCATGTAAATTTTTCTCAGGTCATTATGGTTCAATTTTACCATTATGCTTGTATAAATTTTCAACATATCCCAAAACAAATCAATGCTCAATGATGATACATAAAGAGAAAGCAAACAACATGTGGCTATACAGGGATGAAAAATGCAGAATGAGGATGCTCAAAAGCAATTAGTTGCATATCATTTTACAATTAGTTGCATATCATTTCATACATCTCATTTTTACATCTCACATCATATCATACCATACATCAAATCATACATTCATGTCATAATCGAAATCATGAGCATTTATCTAAGCACCAAATCATCCTCATAGAATCTCAGATCGAAACATAATTCATATCATTCATCATTCATCATGGAATCTTTCTTCACTTTGATATCTTCATCATTCTTCCAAACTATCTTCATAATTCTCCCAAACTATCTTCTATCATGTCTTATACAGGATATATCTTTCCTGAAACCAGATGTTTTGATCAGTTCTTATACAAGATATATCGTTCCTAAAACCAGGTGTTTTGATCGGTCTTATATAGGATATATCGTTCCTAAAACAAGACGCTTGATCATCCATGTCTTATATAGGTGGTATCATTCCTGAAATAAAATTCTCGATCATATATGTCTTATACAGGCAGTATCATTCCTAAAACCAGATGCTCAATCACCCATATCTTATATAGGAGGTGTCATACCTAAAACTAGACTTGATCTTAAACTGATCAATCTTAATCTCAATCCAATCAATCTAATCAATCTAATAAAACTCATTCATTTCATCCCTGTCCACTCCTCTTTCTTTCAAATAACATTTTTCTTCTTTTGAGAGATCATTCATGCCTTTTGTGCACGGACGATCTCCTGAGGGGGCATTATCATATCAAATCTCGACATCAATTTCATATCAGCTTCATATCAAATCAATTCTTCATATCCAGGGCATCATCAATATCGTTCATAAAATTTGGGGCATCATATCGACATTTCAACACAAGCATCATATCTGGCAAGATTTTCTTTCAATCAACATATGGTCACACATTAACTCAAAGAGGGGAAAAATGTAGACACCTAAAAGTTGCACAATAAATTAAGTGAATTTTATTCATTTAATTATTCTTAAGTCTTCCAATTAATTAAATTAAGAATTAATTAATATACCCTTCTTCTATCTAAGCCATTTAATTAAATCCCCCTTCTAGCCTGTTTAATTAAATTTACATTTAATTAATAGTCTACCCCAAATTGAATAAATCTAATTTATTCAATTTCCCAAATTGCAACCAAATTGAAATAAATAAATATATTTAATTAATTCTATTTTCCCTCACCCACTTGCATTTTCCTACATCTCCCACTTGCATCCTAAACCCTATTCCTAATTTCTTCTAGAATCCATCTAATCCTAATCAATTAGCCCAAACCTATTCATTATTCCCTTTCCCTAAATTTTAGGAAGTCACTTCTCAAATTTGGAGTAAAGTATTCAAAAGGCATTAAAGCCTTTATCCATTCAACAAGCTAACTTGTTGAATACCCCCAAATTTGGAAGGACTCCTACAAATTTTTCCCCAAAGTCTTCAAACCATTAATGGTTAACTCAACCCTCTAGCATGGTTAGAGACTTTTTGCCTAACTTAACCTCCATCTAACCCAAGGGTCTCATCAAGCATTCATTGCTTTGACCATGGTTATTCCTTTAAACCTTGCACAAGAGTTTATCCTTTGGGTAAAAGCTTTATCCAATGGATAACCCTAACCTAACCTTAACCCTTACCTCCTAAGGTAAACTTCATGACTTCTCAAGCATTTAATGCTTCCTACCTCTCCTCTCAACCAACCTTATGTTGATAATTGTCACTATTTTATTGGTGAAAATTGTAAACATGGATTGATAACTTTCAATCCTGACCCTTGATAAGCTCTTTCAATGTTGACCCTCAATTGCCCTATTTTTACTATAAATAGAGCTCCCATTCCTCCATTTTGAGGATCCATCCATGCAAGATTTTAGTATCTCATTTATGCTCAATTTTATCAATACATCTATCTTCTCTTTGCAATAGGAATTAATCTAATAAGAATTTTAGAATATTTTCTTTATCATTAGCTTAAATCATAAACTAGTATATCATGTTAGGATAGTATTGCTACTAATCTTGTCATCTTATAATATAGTTTATTGCATTTGTAGAATCATGCATAGATAGGATGCATTTTCATAACTAAATCAATCATAAGCATCCCTCATTCTTGCATTTGTCATCCCTAAGCCACTTTGCTCAATGATCTGAGAGCAAAGGCATTGGCTTGAGGGACCTTGTGAGATAGAGAACCATGGAACCAACCTTGGGAAGTTGAGTCATTGTTCATGACTCCATAACTTGTACCAAGAAGTCCTGTGGGTGTTTGAGCAAGCCTCTTTGAGCTTTACTTTTCACATTTTAAGTTTCATTGACCCACTTTCCCCGCATACATATTTATGTCTCTATGAATCACTCTCGCCATCTATTTCTCTCTATATCTCTCTATGAATCACTCTCACCATCTATTTCTCTCTATCTCTCCCTCTCCTCTCCCTATTTATTTCTCTCTTTACCTCATTGTCTCCCTCTCTCACTCTCTCTATATATTTTTTTTCCTCTTCCTCGCGTACTCTATCTTCATCTCAACCCTTTACATGTATCCCTCTTTCTAGATCCATCCATCTCCCTCCCTCTCCCTCTAGATCTTTATATTTATGTATCTTTGTCTCTCTATTGAGATCCATATTTATTTTCCCATATCTTCCTCTATCTATATATTTTTATCTCTTCTTCTCTCTCCCTATATATAATGTCTATCCCTTTATTTTCTCGTTATTCTCTTTATCTCTCCCTGTCCTCTCTATATCCATCTCTTACATCTATCACTATCTCTATCTCTTTTCCTCTCTCACTTTTCTCTAGGTTTTATTTATGCATCGTTATATCCCTATCTCTCCCGATTCAAAGGTTTTATTTCAACAATGTCTAGATCGCTATAAGTAGATGTATAGTTGATTTGAAGTTGTCACTTCTCTATTAAAACCTTTGTTGCACAAAAAAAAACCATTTTCTTGCTGACTTATCAATTGACCTCATGTACTACATAAATGTATACAAAAAATATACCAAAAATTTTGCTAAATAACCTTCCCAACCTCCTCAATGTACCTATTGCATACCAAAGTAAAATTAATACTACTAATAATAAAATGCTTAAAATATCTTTAAAAAATAGAATATAGAGAGATTAAGAATGATGACTCTGTTATGAAGACTTGCGAATAACGCAGCGATTAAATATCAAAGTATATACTCAGAAAGAGAATTTATGGTGAAAAGAGACTTTCGGCGGAAAAATGTTGATTTCGAAGGAACCCTGATTTAGGCGAACAATCGAGGTTTTCGCAGATCATGAAATTTTACCAGAGATTGCGTCATACGTGTAGAAAATTTATTAGCCGATAGGCTATCTCCTATGCAGTTTCTATACTGGGTTTATTTATGGTTTAAAATGGGAGCACAGGGATGAAAAATAAACTAACTCATTGATTTTGGACTGATTTTGGAGCATTTTTTGGAGTGATTTTTTTGGAGCGTTTGCTGCGGACTACGTGCTCTCCAACATCATCAGCGTTGTCTAAAATGGATAGCTCTATGAGGATGTGCAAGAGTTAATCTCCTCCATGTGGTTTGCATCTTCTCTCCATGTCCTTATTACTATTTTTCATTTTTACTTCGTGCCCTTATTACTATTTTGCATTTACTTTTTGCTCAGTGCTTAATGTGTTTTTTCTGCACGTTAACCTAACCATTAATCACACCTCAGGTCGCTCATGTGACTCCTCCATAGCTCCCAATGGAGCCTAAGTTTGATGGCATTGTCATTAATTCTCCTCAACCCACCAAGCAGGCTCATTTAAGCCAAACAAAAGACTGCTAAACCTTCTGAGTAGGCTCATTCAACCTGAAAGAAAACCTTTGTCGAGACCATTACTCTGTTTGCCCATGGAGTCCATCCTAGTGCGAGATTTTTTAAGACTCCTAGAGGCACACAACCCAATGAAGAAGGTAAGAGCTCTACCGTACCCTCAAATTCTTTCTGCATTTCGCCAAACGATGAAATGTTGAAAGAAATTGTTTCTGAAAAAACTAGGTTAAGTGATACTGCAATTTTTTTTGCTTGTCTTAATATTGAGAAATGCCCGTCTAGGAAATTCCTAGATGATTGGTTTCATAATCTTTGGAGTTTGAAGTTAGGGCTTAAGATTTCATTCTGTAGGCAAGTCTAGAAAGGTCTGTATATTATTTTTTTTAATAATCATGAATCCTAGGTTGAAATTATTAAAACACAATATCGAACTGTTGGGAACACTTCTTTTCATGCCCTAGCCTCATCTTCAGAGGCCGTCAATGAGGAAGTTCTTGCACTCTCAAGCCCTAGATGGGTCATCCTTAAGGATCTCCCTCCCTTCCTATGGCATTTTCTTCCCCAGGTATTGGAAACATTTGGGAGAATAATTCGGGTTGATGAAACAATGCGTTTAGTCCCTAACCTTCATGCAAGAATACTTATATCCATTAAACCTGGGGTCAATATCCCTCCTCTGCTAAACCTTAACATCGGTGATGAAACATTTGTTTGGCCTATTGAAATACTTGGAGGATTGAACACCTAGTTTTGTGCAAAAAAGAAGGGCATCTTTGGAACAACTACCCAATCATCAACCACAGGAAACAAAAAAATAACACTAACCTAGCAGGAACATCTGAAAACCCTAGCTCTGATAAGGAGTTGATCCCTAACCCAAGCAACCTTCATTCTATTGGAAACAATACCAACCCTAAAGATGATGCCTCCCTAAGCTTGGATCCTAGCCTCATCCCTATTAAATTAAATCCAATGATTGTTGACACCACTACCGAACCCCTCAACCCTGCTTTTGTTGCCTCCAAAATTTCTGAGGATTCGCCTTCTGATTATTTTCAAATAGTCACATCAAGAAAGCAGAGATAAAAGAATGCCCAACAACTCGCCTTAAATCAAATCCAAGCTGGTGATCAAACTGCTAATCAGTTGACTACCAGTAGAAAATACCCCATCACTATGAATGATTACATACTAAAAGCTTCACAAACTCCAACCACCTCCCTAGTAAAAAATATGGTTAAAAATTTAGAGAAGCCTAGTCGTGGTGCTGGTGATGCTAGCATGAGTGATAACCCTGCAAAAATGGTGCTCAGGTCTTGGACCCCCAAATGATCTGAATCCACATTATTTGTAGAGGCTACGGTCCCTGATGTTAACAACTCGAACCCCATGACTGCATCTCTACTAAATGAAATAGAGGACAACCATATTATTGAAGTCATTTGTGCTAATAAGGGACTAGAGGACATTAAGTCTAGCTCAATGCTCCTTGGCTTTCCAAGCTCCCAAGTACCTGGGTTGAACATTATAGAAATTGCAGATGGTAAAACTGAGCTAACTGAGCTTAGTGACGAAGAGGATGACCTCATGAAAGGTTCCTCCATGGCTAAAAATAAAGGTAGGCCTTTTGGCTCCAAAAATAAGAAAAAATATGGATATCAAAATGGTCTCCCAAACAGTCCCTTAATCCCCTTTTCTCATGAAATACATCTCATGTAATATTAGAGGCTTGGAGTCCCCTAATAGAAAGTTTGTTATTAAGAGGTTTCTGAATTGTCATAAACATCTAGATTTCTTGATGCTTCAAGAGCTTAAATCTTTTGAGTTCTCCCTTGACACTGTGTTTGATTTTATTTGGACAGATTGCAATCAAAATATGCACCAATCATCCTAAGGGAAAGGGTGGAGTTGGTATCCTCATTAATCCTAAGTGGGTGAATCACATTAGGGATAGGGGCATCTCCCCTTGTAACAGAGTGGCTTGGGCCTCCCTAGATATCAGAGGCTCCTATTTTGGGGTATGTTCTATATATGCACCTAATGATCATAGGGAAAGAGTGTCCCTTTGGAATTGGCTAGCAGCCCTTCCAAGTAACCCCTAGGTCATGGCTGGAGACTTTAAAATGATTGAAAACCAAGATGATAAGGCCGGGGGTATCCCTTTTGAATTGAAGTGCCAAGAGAAACCTCACTGGGATAGATTTAAAAAACACATGCAGCTATTTGACCCCCTTGATGGTAACAAATCTTAATCCTTTGGCCTATGGTACACTTGGTGCAACTTTCAGCAATGCCCTAGCTGAATTTACTTCAGATTAGATAGGTTCTATGTTAATAAGAATTTCTTCTCCTTCTCCCCTAACCACTTGGGGAACTCGGTGGTTGTTTTGCCATTAACCTTATCTGACCATTTCCCTATCATTGTTGTCATCAATACTAGGAACTCCATCCCTAACAACAATCCTCTCAATAAGAAGTTTATCCTTAATACCTCCCTGCTAAATGACAAGGATGCCCTAACTACCATTAAAATGGTTAGACTCTTTAACATGCACTCTCAACATCCCCAATCCCACACCCTCATATGGAATAGAAATGTCTCCTCTTGGCAAAAAATATTCCAAACTATAAGCCAGAAGAAAGCAAAGGATCCCAGGCTTGTGGGAAAAACTCTCACTAATCGGCTCCACTACTTGGAGCATGAAATACAATTACATCCTTCCTCCTCTATCCTGGCAGAATGCGTAGCTCAGGCTAGAGACATTCTTAGGAAACATCAACAAGTCAAAATCAAGGGTGCCCTCATCAGAGCACATAATCATTGGCTCAAATTCGAAGATAAAGGCTCTAAAATATTCTTCAATCTCCTTAAACAAAGAACAAATAGAGAAAAAATTGACAGAATCATAGTTGAGGATAAGGAACTCCTGAACATCAATGAGATCAAAGATGCTTTTGAAATGTTTTATAAAACCCTCTTTACCTTGGAAGATAGTGAAGCCTCAAAAGAGGCTAAAAATAGGTTCAGTATTATTATCCCAAAAAGAATCTCCGAGGCTGAAGCTCTTCCTCTCAAGACAAAAATCTCTATGACAAAAATTGTTGATGCCATTAAAGCCCTCAAGGATGATAAGGCCCCAGGCCACGATGCACTTCCTGCTGAGTTTTACAAAACCAATATTGAGTGGGTCACCAAAGACCTTTATGACATATAGATCGGAGCATTTGATAGTGGCACCCTTGGAGAGTCCATCAATAGGGGCATTGTTAAACTTATCCCAAAAGATGGGGACAAAGCCCTCATCAAAAACTGGAGGCCAATTACTCTCCTCAATGTTTCTTCTAAAATCTTGGCCAAAGCCCTAGCCTCTCGCCTTGACAAGATCCTTCCCAAGTTCATCTGGTCTACACAAACAGTATTCATTAAAGGAAGGTATATCTTGGAGAACCTTGTCACTAGCTAGGAATCTATGGAATGGGCCAAAACTTCAAATCAAGAAACTTCCATGTTCCTTGTAGACTTTGAGAATGCCTATGACATGGTGGAATGGGACTTCATCCTTATGATGCTCAGAGTCTTTGGTTTCCCTAGCGAGTTCTGTAAATGTGTCCAAATTCTCCTTAAAGATGCCTCTGCCCTGGTTGAAGTTAATGGATCACTTTCCCAGTTTATTCCTCTTTCTAGATCCATTAGATAGGGCTTTCCCCTCGCCCCTCCTCTGTTTGTCATTGCCTTAGACACCCTCTTTTACCTCTGAAGAGATGATACCCTATCCCCTAAAGTTCATGGCATTAAGATGCCAGATGACTCTGAATTGCTCAACATATAATTTTTTGATGACACTGTGCTCTTCCTGGAGCTCTCTAGGCATAACATTGACTCCCTCAATCAAAAGCTTGCAACATTTGGTAGAGCCTCTAGTGCTCGTATCTCCAATTCCAAGTCTATCCTGCTTGGGTGGAACGAGGAACCTCCGGACTGGCTTCAGCAGGTTGGATACTCATGGGAAGGACCCAATAAGATAGTCAAGTACCTCAGTATCCCTTTTTCTGTCTCTCCCTCTCTCAAGGATATGTGGATTTGGGTCAAAGAAAAGATTGACAAAAAGCTTAATAACTGGGACACTAGGATTCTATCCCTGGCTGGTAGGATCCAAGTCTGCCAAAAAATCCTCTCCTCCTATAGTTTGTACTACTCCTCTATCTGAATGTTCAGTAACTACCAAGTTTATGAGATTTAAAAATCTATCAGGTGCTTCCTTTGGTCTGATGGTAAGGGTAAAAGAAAGGCGCACGCAGTCAAATGGCTGTGGTGCCACATAGATAAGAAACTTGGTGGGCTAAGACTTAAGGATCTCAAAATGCAAGGAGTTTCCCTAGCTGCCAAGTGGATAATTCATGCCCTGGAAGGACAAGAACCCTGGAAGATCTTTGTTAGAAATAACATACAAAATGGCATCCCTAAGTCTGCCAAATCTTGGAAATCCCTCCCCTTTAGTGATCTGATAGCAGGCGGATTCTCTATGTCTCTTCAAAGCACTTGGGTGTGTTGGTGTAAATAATTATTCATCTTGGATATTACTACACTTACTTAAGTTTACTTAGGAAATGCATTTCATAGTAGTTTGGGTATGAGACACTTGGGTGTTTGTGCCACATTGGGATAGTGTGTGTAGGAGAATTTCCACCTTTTATGGTGTTGATCTTGTTGTTACACTCCACATTCAGTGGGTGATCCACCTCATGTGGACTATTATATTATTTCTCCTACCTACCCACACCTATTTCTTACCTACCCTTGTTTCTTATTGAGCCACATGTCATGTTTGTGTGCTCACATATCCCTAGCTTTGCCTATATAAGCAGGCTCATCTACATTGTATGTAATTGGAATAATTGATCATTTATCTATTGATGAGAATACAGTTTATTCTTATCCTATATTTTTTCTCTATTGTACTTTTCATTGAGCTCTTGATCTTGGCAAAATCTCACATGGTATCAGAGCCATTGGGGCTTCATTGATTGGTTTTTGGAGACATCGTGGAAGGCTTCTATTTTCAGATCTGAGGGACTACATTTTTTGGAGGCATCTTAGAGTGTTTTCAACCTCACCATTGCATCCGGGAGGCCATTTCCATAAAAATCGATTATAAATTCGACCTATTTTGGCTAAAATTGATTTTTGGGTGTGGAGGAAATTTTCTACTCAATTTGGGCAGTACGGTACGGAATTTTCGGAATTTTTTTTTTTAAAAAAAAAGAAAATTTCTGAAAATTATTTTCCGGTTTGAAATTTATTTTTTTTTAAAAAAAAAATAAAAAATTTTGGAAATTGTTTTTTGGGATCCGTGCCTTCTGCCCAATCAGTAGTGCACAATCAGCGCCACGTTAGCAACGCACAGTCAGCAGTCCAGTTGGCTGCCAAATCACCCTGCCACGTCAGCAGCACAGTTGGCTGCCACATCACCTACCAAATCACTTGCACAGTCAGCGCCACGTCAGCGTCCGGTCAGTCGTGAAGTTTGGGCAACGGTCATATGGCCGTCAAATTTAACCCCGCAGTGCGCTGATGTTATCATTTCTTCAAAAATTTTATAGGCCCCTCTCATTGAGTTTTTTGATTTTGCATTTCAACTTCAAATGGCCATATTTTGATGGACAAATTTTTCAAAATTCTCAGTTTTTGGTAACTGTACCTGTCGAATCCCCGTTTCTGCAACTTCCAGGTCTCCGTTCAGGCTCATACGAACTCCTTTTCGGGTGCTTTTTTTTTTTAAAGTGCATTATTTTTTGTCTACTCTCAGAATATGCTATTAGTTTGCAGCAATAGAGGGTAGAAATTGTACTTTCATCATATGGTCTTATTTGGCCAATTTGGCATTTGTATTGCATAGATCTATCTTTCTGATATTTTGTTTTAAAGTTCTCAGCCTATTGGGGCAGTTATAAAACAAAATTAGAATTCCACCTTGCCATTGTTTGCAAGTGGCCTATTGTACGCGCACTACATATTAAGTGCCAAAATCATCATTTTTCGGGGGGGTACTTCGATTAAGTGAATTTGGAGGGGTGTCTCTTGCGCTTTTGTGCTATTGTGTTCCTTCCTTTTTGCTTCTATGGGTTCTTCTAAGTTTCCTCTCTTAACTCCTCATAATTATGCTACTTGGAAAATTGATGCATGCAGTAAACTTATGGAAAAAGGACTCACACATTACATTGATGGAACTATTGTTGCTCCCGCTGATCCTAAGGTTGATCCAGTTGGTCACTTGGATTGGCTCACTAAAAATATCATGGCAATTGGTACCTTAAGAAAGTATGTATCAAAGGATCTCATTTTTCAGATTGAGAAGTGTACTCTAATCAAGGATGCTTAGCAAAAGTTTCAAGACTTGTATGGTCAAGTTGATGAGATTACGGGATATCAGATTGATAGTGATCTCACCATGTTGGATCCCAAGAACTTTGATACTATACAAGATTATGTTACTAAGGCAAATGAGTTGAGAGCACAACTCAAAAATTGTGACATTGATAAGAAGGATACTCAATTGATCTTCTACTTGATGGGCAAGCTTCCACAAGAATATGCAGCATTTGTTTCTAGTTTCCAAACCCATAGGATGACAATGGGTTCAAGCTACACAATGCCTACATTTGATGCTTTCAATGAAATGTTGATGATGGAACAAACTAAGTTGATAAGCATGGGCATTCTTAAGGCTTCTAAGTCTCAAGCATTAGTGGCAAATCAAGGGAACAAAGGAAATCAAGGAAAGGACAACTCAAACAAGAAGAAATGGCAATCAAAGCCTAAGGAGAAAGCACCATCTTCTCCACAACAAGGAGATTCATCCTCTTCCAAGAGGGATAATTCACCAAAGAGGGAGAGACTTACTTGTGCGTATTGTAAAAAGTTTGGTCATGAGGAGCATCGTTACCATTCTAAGAAGATTGATGAGCTCACACATATCATCAAAAAGCATAACATTGATTTGCCTAATGTCTACAAGAAGAATGATTCATCAACTTCCACTTCCTCACATTCAAAAGGAAAAGGCCAAGCATTCATGGCTTCTACAAGTGGGAAGACTTGCTCTTTTGGGAGAAGAAAAGGAAGAGCTCTTTGTGCTACAACAAGTCATGATTCAGAGAGATGGCTTCTAGATTCAGGGGCTTCTCATCATATGGCATCTTTGCAGTCCATGTTCTCTACATTTGAGCCTTGCACCATGTCAAAGATATTGATGGGCAATCATACATACATGGATGTGATTGGGAAAGGATCTATTGACATTGGGGATAACTCCTTCAATGATGTGTTGTGTGTACCCCACTTGACAAACAATCTCCTTTCTATCTATCAAATCACACATGGTGCAACTAAGAGAGTTGTGGAGTTCACACCTAAGTCAGTTTTCATTAGAGACTTGGAGACTAGAGCTATCATTGCATTTGGGGTGGTTGATCATGCATCTCGATTATACTCCTTTTTAGATTTTGTTGATGATGATGATTTCACATTTGATGATTCTACACATGATCACACTTCTTGTGATGGTTCAGTTTTTGAGGAGAACTTTGGGCACTTGAACATAGGGATTCTCACATGTGACCCCATTCTTGAGCCTTGTATTTCATCTCCTCATATTGATATCACATCACCTATTGCACTTGATGATACGGATAGTGTGACAGTTTTGCCTTCATGTGATTCAGTGCAACAGGATATTCATTGTCTTCAAGCTTTAGATTCATGGGATGATCACTTGACAGACATTGCAGGTTTATTTATGGAATCCTACATTGCAGATTTGGGAGACATCATTGATGACATTCATCTTCTCTTTGATGAAGATGATCCTTCTTCAATTGTTGCGAGGGAACACTCTAACCCTCTTGTTCATTCTTTCCATGATCATTCTTTCGAGGTTGACATGATTGTGGATACTTATGTACAGCAGTTGGAGGAGGTCTCCTTATTTTTTGAGGAGACACGTGAGTCTTTGGGACATGTTCTACATCCAAATCCACTAGATCTTGGAGTGCCTTTTTTAGCAGTGTGGCATAGTTTACCACCTTTGGAGGGGGTATCTTTCAGCATCGACATGGGGATACTTGAGCGTTTTTCAAAGATTCCTTTCATCATGAGTTTTCTCCATACATCTTCCCTTCATGATTGGGGAGACTTCATGGATACACCTTTGGTTTTGTTTCTTCCTAAGGGGAGGAATGTTGTTCGATACTTATTACAAATGATGTTAGTTTAATAATATTTTTTTGTAGGAAAGCACGTGTAAGACTTGGCAAAAACATTTTCGATGTTTACGGCAAAGTAAAATAGTGGGAACTTGGTGAAAACATTTCTGCTGTTTATAGCAAAGTAAAAAATAGTCAGAAATTGGTGAAAATTTATGAACAGACAAGATACATTGGATCGTTTTATATCTGTTTTCCATTAATGGTAACGGTTGATGACTAAAAATAGATCTTCCCTTTCATATAAGAGTAGCCTTCCAAACCTCATCAGTGTACCCCATTGCACCCCAAAATGCGATTGCTAGTAATAAAGCGAATGAGATATTATATATCCAACCTGACGAATAGACTTCAACCTCTTCCCCTCGCTATGGAGAAGGAGAGGGCATATCGCTTTGTTACAGTCATAACCGGTCACAATTTCGGCATACAATATTCAGGCAGTCTCAACACCATTCCTTCAAAGGGTGAACAGGCAGTCTCAACACCATTCCTTTGATCAGTGTCTATAATATAACACACAAGAAACAATATTAAAAAATAAGCGTCTGCACCCAGCAATAAGATGAAATGGAATAAATCATCGTACACAAAATAAAATATTATACCACATGAAGCACCCAAATGTCACCAGGCGCTGGTGTCATGGCCGGAGGATATATCAGTGAGGATATTACATTGATATAATTATAGATTAGTTGTACGTTTCGCCAGCACGTAGGATAAGAACAGATTAGATTTCCATTTCGTCCCATTTCCATACGAAATCATAACTGTCTTATTATGCACCATGGAAATGGTGTGACTTCAATTATCTCAGGTCACTGGGCCCTACTTATTGTTTATGTTTCAATTATGTTTATGGGATTTTGTAATTGAAAATCTATTAAAGTATCATCCTAATTCAATAGCAGTTTATTTGGATTTTTCAATTTAAAAGTCTACTAATTTTTTTTCTAATGAGTCAATAGTCATCTTTTGGTGTACTTAGTTAAAAAAAAAAGTAATTAAATCAATTGTGCAATTTTAATGGTACCAATAGAGATCATCAATGGGATATTTGTGCATAAGCATTTGAACAATTGTGCAAATATCAAGATGGTCAAAGTGAACAATTAATAGGGCAATAGGAGATAAGTATGAGACATCAACTGAAAATTACAATTTTGAGATCCTTGTGTGCATAATGATTTCCACAATGTTTGTCATAACTATGTAGAAGCCAAAAGAATAGCTATAAGAACTTAAGTCACAAGCACTGCAAGCCAAAAAATCATCAAAATGAGATGTAGAATTCATTTATTATCTTTTTATGTAAATGATTCTAAAAATTTTCATGAATATAATTATTTATTAAAAATATCATTCTCTACACCTTAAATTTTTAATGTCAAACTTTTTCATATCAAAAATATTTTGTCATAACAATTATTTTAAATATTAAATTACATTTAATTTAGAAAAATTATTAGATAGTTTTAAGCTTTGTAAATAATTCTTTAATATCATATAATTTTTCCAAAATTATAATACGACTTAATGATTAAATTCAAAAGCATCAAGCTTTAGTTTCTATATTTTATTAACTTAGATATTTTACTATGCCACAAACAACATCATATCTTTGTTTGCACATTCAACTATAGTTGTTATAATTCATTCACAGCTAGTATATTAATAATAAGAAATTTAAAACTATAGTAGTGACTCAAATTATCCCACCTACAAGTCGAATTGCAAGTCATGTGTGCTATTATCACAATACTTCTATAATAAAAATTTATTATTTTGACATATAAAGTGATGTGGATTTACGTTAAAAGAAGTTTCAATATATTCACTTCTATACTTATTATTGGATAAATTATCACGTTTTTTATTAGGGAATTGGATAAATTATCATTTTGTACATGTTTATGGTAACAAATTTGAATATTAGATAACAATTAAAATTATCCCTATGAGACTAATAAAGGCCCCCTATTGAAATTTATCACTTATCATAAAAAAAGTTAAAGTGTCTTAGAAGAGTTGCAAGTTTGATCTAGAAAGATTTTAGCATAGTAAATTCCTCTTCCTCATTACCATGATGAAAATGGTATTTCACTTATTTTGAAAACTAGCAAGAAACCTATTTTTTCCTTGTTAAGGCCAATTAGTAATCTCTCCGTCCAAACAACCTTTTCTCTACCTAACACTAAATATTTTATGGGGGTTGAAAAATAGTTACAATATAAATCATGCATTTTTTAAAACAACAAATTTATACAATGATCTTAAATTAATTATGTTCAATAATATACATTATTCAATTAATTTTTTTTTTAGAATCTCTTGAAAAATTAGTTTCAAATAGCACTTATATTCCAAATTCATGACCAATTTTAAGAAAGAGTGTTATTAAAAACATTAAATCTTTATATAACTCATTCAAATGGTTTATAAAGTGTTAATAAAAAGAAATCATGCAGATTATACTTTATAAAATTGCAAATAATATTTTTAATACATAAAACCATATAAAAACCATTTTTTTTACCATAAATAACCTTGAAAATTATTGTCCCAAATCCATTGTCATAGAAAAATAAGCACATTTTAGTTTGTGACATTATTGCACAAGATTATGAAGACTCTTTGGGCTCATTTATTGATATGCACAACTCTTTATATTTAGCAGTCCTATACTTAATCAATGTTACTAAAATAATATGACTAGACCAAAAATAATTCTATATTTTCAAGAAGAATTTTTTTGTAGATAATATTATCTTTATAGTAAGTTGAGATTTTTAGTTGGGAGGATATAATATAATATACACAAGGTATTAGTATGAATCTGTAGTGTCATAAATTATCACTAGGATAATTTACACCTCATGTTTGTGCCCCTGCTTTAGTGTCTCTTGTCTCCTATCGGGGTTAGTTAAATGCCTTAACTCCAGTTCTGATACCATATATGCCTACCAAATGTTTCTCTGGAGTGGTGTTCTCCTCTTTAGGACTAAATCATGGTCCTTGATTAAGGAGGACTGGGGCTCTAACACCCTTGTCCTAGGACCAGAGCACCTAGTGCTATAGTCCCCCTCAATGGGGCCCAATTTTCAAATAAAAGACGAGACCTATTTCTCCAACGGGAAATAAATTTGGTGAATCTATGACCATTGGAGATTATCCTAATTGCTAAGTTGACCTATTCTCTCATATATAAAGACATCAATAGGTTCATTTCAATGCTAAGACTCCATCCATCATAAGTATTCAGCTTAAGGCATCTATGAAGTGATTATCAAGCATTTTCAGAGATCTTCAAGGTTATATATTATTTATTCAAGCATTATGTAGAAAAATTACATCATTGATATGCAAGCATGTGTGTGTGGTTAGGGTTTTGTCATGTTTATGCCATTTCATACAACATATTTGATTACATTTAAGAAGCAAAGTATCAGTATCAACAATTGCAAATTTGAGGTATACCTTTTCATTATTTATTTTAGTATTTACAATTTTTTATTCAAGGTTAATTCCTAAACTAGGGTTTAACTTAGGAAAACCCCGATTTCCAACCTATTTCCCTTTTCTAGTATGCATAGGAATAAGTGCAAGTTGTGATCTTGATAATTTACTTTATTTACAAAGATGAACAAGTTCCCCTTTGGATGATAAAAAATATGGACGACTAGAGTGAAGAGCATTTTGGTCCTAACAAATCAGGAGCTCCTTTTGGGAACAAATCTGAATACTCTTATTTTAGTCAGGTCTATGTTCTTAGCTCGATTTGGTTATTGTATCTCACTATTTGCACATAATTGTCTTCAATTCCAACTTAATTGTCCTAATTTTGGTATTTTAGCAATTCAACTTAAAAGAGGGTATGAATAATCAATGCAGTGAATCCAAGATAATTTTTGAGTCCTATCATATTTCATTTGTGGCTAGATCCCTTGGGTTCACCCCTCTTTAATGTAGTGATGCCTAAACCTAAAATTAGTAGTTTTTACCTTAAATGAGTGAAAGACCTAATTTTTCAACATTACATTTTGGGCAACCTGACTCCTTACACCCTTAATTCTGACTTATTTTCTTAGAGTTTGAGTTTTTATGTAATCAAAAATTTAAATTTACATTTACAAATCTAATTTCCAATTGAATTCAAAAAATTTAGAGGTTAAACCAACAAAAACCCTAACTTTTAATTTTAAAATTGACCTTAGAAGTTGTCGAATTTGTATTAATTGTTTCATATCTGATTTGGGAATATTTTTAATTTCAAATTTGCATTCATAGATCTTATTTTAATCAAATTAAATAAATTTAGAGGTTTATTCAAGAAAACCCTTATTTATTTTGGTTAATTGGATTTGTGGGTTGCATAATTCATCACATTCCTTTATAGATCTTATTTTAATAATTCATAATGGAAATTAATAAAATTGATTTATTTTCTATTTCACATATTATTACATTTATTTTTACTTATATTTATTGTAATCATGTGGAGAATAATGGTTTCTTTCATTTCACGTTGCTTCTTTTCATTCATAGCATTTTGACATATTGCATTTTTAGAATTTTCAAATTCCTTCCTTTCAATCAATTATATCTCAAAGCTTTTATTTATAGTGGATGTTATTTTATTGTTACATTTTTAGGAAAATGCATTACATATATAGATCACATCAAATATTTTGTAGATCCCAATCCTAGATATGCTAATGAAAAACCTAGTACTTGTACCTCTCATAGGGTATCTAATATGAATTAAGAAAGACATAATACTCATACCAATGATCTCTATAATGGAGATCAAGTATTGAGGACAAAAATGGCACCCTCTTCTTCTCATACACGTACTCTAGCGCAAGGGGGAAAGATCAAGATATTGGTGTTTCAATCTCTCTAAATTCCGCTTATTCTCCTAGAGTCTATCTTAATCATCAAAATATTATAAGAGATGATATTTTAATTAGGATAAAACATTTTTTGAAGGGGCCCTAAAACCATTACAATCGGAGGGCTTCCATCGAAAATTAGACCAATCAAACTGGTAGCAAACCACAGGTTTTGGAAAGGACCTGAAACCTTCTATAATTATGGAAATCCAGACCCCAAAACACAAAGGCTACAAAAAACATAAAAAAAGAAACAAAGAAGTCACAACCAACCAAACACTAGCCAAAATTAACAGTAAAACATTACAAATTAGGCTAGTAAAAATAGATGGTCTAAGTCAACAAATAATATACCTCAGAAAATGAACAACAAGGGTTATATGAAGCAACCTCAACTAACAAGAAGGGTTTTCCTAGGACCCCATAACATGTAACAAAATATCTAGACCACATAAAACAAAGCCTGATCCTAACCAAAAACAAATAGTGGTCTAATTTGGCCCTTGAAAACTACCAGCATTTAGCCCATCAATGAAAGCAACAAAAACCATAGGGTTTTTCCAAGCTCCCTCAACCTTGAGAATGGGTTTTATGAATCTCCCAAAACCTGAGAGAGTGGGTTTTACAAGGCTCCCACAACTAGTCATAGCCCAAACAATAACAACACATCCTGAAGGCACATTCTGGTACATAGGGTTTTGACAAGGCTCGCAAAACCTCCTATAAAGAAAACCATGAGGGTTTTGATTGGCTCCCTCAACCATTAAGTAAAGAGGAAGACTTAACTGTTAAGGATCTTCATTTCCAACTCATCAAAGATGATATACATGATTATTGAAAGCAAAATCTCCCCATATAAGATATTCCTTCTTCGTCTACTTGTCCCTTCACTCCTAATTATAATTATACTAAAAATTTCAAAGAGATCCATTATAATGTTCCTCCTCCTTTTCAATTAATAACTTCTTATAGGAGTCTCTATAACATCATATCAAAACAGGGTTTAAGAGGAAAAGGAATTGGAAGATCATTTGAACAAGGAATTAGAGTTCTTACAAGTCCTCCTACACAAGGTAATAACAAATGTCTATGGCATTGTCATGAATCCGCTATGGATGATCTCCTCAGAATTCAAAAGTTTAAGGATTATCTTGCAAGACATAAAACTTATCATCCATCTAAGGGTGCTTCTTCTTCAAACACTCCTTTTTTTTTTATATCATCAAACTCATGACCATCATGCTAATGATTCTTCAAATTTTCAAAAAAGTATGCAAGAACAAGTTGTTAATGTAACTATTAAAATCATAGATGACAATCTTTTTTCTTCTAATAACCCTTGTCCTAGAATCAAGAAATATGACATAATCCCATTTATGATCAAGAGAAATTGGACAATAGAATATTTTAGAGATTGAAGTATGATAAGAATATTGATTTTCCTTTTATAAAATTCACTAATAAAAATAATGAAGGCAGTGAATGTTGTCATATTCATTGTATTTATCCTCATTCTATTGTAAAATTTAAAGAACTTAAAATATTTAATCAAGACCTATATGATAGAGCTCACATATCTTAGACAACTCATCTTTCTCTCTTTCTTGGTGAAAAAGTAGTGCCTTAGCACTCTATCCTCCCTTAATGTTGCTCCTCACCCTATGACTCAAGTGGTTAACTTTATTGGGGATTATTCGTCCTAAGAGGTGATGATTTTTAAATTACAAATATTTTGGGGTGTAGCAACATCATTCATTCTTGCCTCTATCTATTTCTTATCTCTCTTTAGGGTTTTCACTATTTCCTTTAGGGGTTTTATTTTTTATGTTTTGATATCATTTCTTGCATGAAATAGTATGTCTCTTATGATTAATCTCTCCTTAGTGGAGTATTTGATATCTCATTCTAATTGTTTCTCTCTTTATCATTGAAGGCTACCTCTTCTTTAGAGTTGCATTTTACATATATTAATGTCTTTTCTTACATTGAATATTCCTTCATATGAGTCTATTGTGCATTTTATTGTGTTTAACCTCTTCATAGAGGTTATGTAATTCTTCTCACTATCCTTACACTTGGGGGGAAATGACTTCTTTCTCTCCATGTCCTTTCCAAGGATCAACTTTTCCTTTATTGGGTGCTTTGTTTGCTTATGATTTGATGTCATTCTATTTGTGAAGTTGTTATTTTCTCAAGGTTCCTCTCTTATACAAGAGGTGTATGTCCTTGGATACAATCTCTTTTACACTTGTGATTGTATATCCATAATAAACTTACCTCACACATTGGGTAAAAAGTGTGCCATCCTTCATCAAGAATCCTTTCACCTAGCAATAGGGGGAAGGTAGTAATTCTTATTTTCCTTCTCTTATTTTGGTAGAGGATGGTATGCTTTTTAAAAACTCTTCTTGGAGGTAGATTTCTTTTGAGAAAAGATATTTTCTCCTCCAAGGATCATTTTTACACTTGTTGTAAGATATCTCTTCTACAACTATATTATCCTTTCTTGGTGAGGATTCACTCTTTAGCTTGGATTTATGTTAGTGTTTCCTAAAGGATGTCTTTTTGGTGTTGAAGGTGGGTATCCATGATTCTAGCTTCCTTAAGTCATCAACATAAGGCCATGTTGACATCTTAAGGGGGATGCATACATGTCACCCTCTTTGTACCATATTGTAATATATTTTTGCATGTCCTAAATGAGGTGATAATTATTGAAACTAGAGAAAATAAACTCTTACGGGAGATCTTTGATGCCTGAAACTAGACACAACATTGATATATGTCTTATATGGGTTACACATTCTTGAAAATAGAGATAAAAAACTTTTACACATGATTTCCTCGGAAATAAAAATATATTTGTCTTGTACAAGGTTACACATTCTCAAAACAAGATCAAACAAACTCTTATATAAGATGTTCCGAGAACTAGAATTTCCCCTTAGCATTTAAATTTTCATTGTATGTCTTAATTAGATTGAATCATGATTTAAACCAAAGAAAAAAAACTCCTATATAGGTTTTATATACTTGAAACTAGACATCACTTAGACTCAGGCATGATGACAAGTGGAACTACCAAAATATAGCTAGACTATTTCTACTCTCCTCCCAAATATGGATCACCTAGAAAAACACATCTAGAATGTGTATCCATGTCCTCTCTCTTCTTCTCATGGATCACCAAGAAAAACACATCTATAACGTGTATCCATGCTCCTCTCTTTTCTTCTCACTAGCTCATAGTTTTTCTATTGGTGGTACATGGATGATGCATGCTCTTTTTTTTTTTTATGTGATCTCTTATGTTCTTGGGATGACATTTTTTAATAATAATATTAGTGATTGAGACATTTTCATATTGAGGTCTCTTTGGCTAGATGACTTGAGGTCTTGCTTTTTCTTTTTAGTATTGTTGTGTGTATTTTACCAGTTGTCGTTGCTTGTCTTTTTTTCATTTTGTTTATCTTTCATTGCCTTTTTGTCTTGTTTTGTGTCCTTGCATACATTTGAGTGATTTAAGATCCAAATATTGGGGGCTTGATTCTTTAAAACTATTGATGTCTTGTGCTCCTCATTCCTCCTCTCTTTCATCTCTTTTGTCTATGTTACTACAAGTATTTGCATAGTATTGTAATTCAATTAAAGGAGGGGATAAATGTATCACCCTAATTTGTCACTAGGCTAATTTACACCTCATGTTTATGCCCCTACTTTAGCGTCTCTCTCTCTCATCTCCTATTTGGGTTCATTTAGTGTCTTAGCTCTAGTTTTGATACCATAGACATGTTAGAATCAAGGATCACTGAGAGGGGCGGTGAATCAGTGATCTACTGGAAATTAAATCCACAAACTTATTATTTATCCACTCATTAGCAATTCATAATAGAAAAGAACATAAACAAGCAGCAAATAATACACAAATCCACAACACTGGATATTTTACATGGAAAACCATAAAGGGAAAAACATGGTAGAGATGAAACCCACAATATTCATATACTATGGCCAAGAGTACATAAATATTACATAGATGGGGAATGCACTTGCATTCAGGCTCACTGCCTAGAGCTCACTGCTCAATTATAATTGCCTAGAAGGCTACAACCTTCATGGAAGTCTCACTGACTTACAATTTGTCTGCAATGAGAAAATACAATAAAATGAAATCTCAAGTAGCATCTGATAATACAAGAATAAGTTCTAGTGAAGTACTGAATCTCTTACTATCTTCACTCTGTGCTAAATACTTTGTTTTTGTCTCAATCAGCTACTGAATTATTTGTGAATCAAATGTGCACATGAAACTACACTCAATCTTACCAAAACTGATTTCCACACTACTAATACATCAAAAGCCAATCCCCAATTCGATCATTAATATCCGGTCTTAACACAAAAATAATCTCCTTCAAGTCGACTTCAATAAGTGTAACATGTAGCTTCAAGTCGGCTTCAATATCGAGGAATATAATAGCACCAGACCAAAAGAGTATAATCACATTCTTCCTAAGGATCTTCCTATTCACCAAGAACATACAATAAATCACCAAAATTATTACGGAAATCATCAGAGATCATTCCAAACCAAAACATTACCCAGATAGCTCTATTTTACCAGTTAACTCTAGCTTCAAAATAGGATGAATCACAACTGTTGGATCAAATATCCAAGAAGAGTTAACATAAATGACAACCTCGGACCATAAATCATGCATCAAAAGTCATTAGATGAGTCTCAACTGCCAACAATCTCCCCCTTTGGCATTGATCAACAATCCAAAAATCCGCATCACCGAACTGTACACTCCATACATATATTCAGTCCATACATTTTTCACCTTATCTCTCCCCCTTTGACATCAATGCTAAAATATTGTGTGCATCAAAATTGCCTATACATAGACACACATTCACCGTATGATCAAATCTATATATTCCATCTTAAGGAACCCAAGATATGTGTTCGATCCTACTCGCAACTTCTCTAAAATTGAAACAAAACCATTCAAAACAAAAGCTTGAAAGTTTATAACCACAATATTAGTAGGAGTCTCATGAGACATGTTTTGAATGAAGTCCATCTTATGATACACTAAGGTGTCCAACCGAGTACCAATTAGGTTCTTGAGTTCACTTGTTTGCCTAATCATTCTCTCCTCCTCAAAATTCTTAATCTACTCCATAACAATCAAAATTTGGCCTTCAATATTCATGGTTAAGTTAACAGTAGGATTATAAGAATGAGAAATATGAGCTAACTATCCTCTACACTTATCTATCTTCTTGTATATCTCAGTAGCAAAATTGGTCAAAATCAGACAAGAATTATAAATTTTGCCACCTTCCACTAAGGCCTCAACAACTAGATTTAATTCCTTATCTACCTGGGCCATATGATTATTAATCATTTGAAAAAATGTTTGAACTTTGGCATGTTTAAATTTCTCCATAGCCTACCTAACTGATGTTGGCAATATGTTGGATTTGCTCAAGTGTTGTCATTGATGTCAACACTGTATCCCAATTGGATATGGTTCTACTATCCCGGTTGAACCTTGATGGTATGATGAAACAATAAGTATCTGGTAGATTACTGAGAGGGGGGGTGGATCAGTAAATAGAAAAATTGATACAAACTTCCCAAACTCAAACTCAACCACACAAAGTAAACTTATCAATGAAATACCACTGTCAAGATCAATACTCATAAGAATACCAGTTGACTGTTACAACAACTTAACAGTAAACAACATCAAACTTGTAAACATCCAAATTCTTCATTTCTCAATCCTTCCAGTTATCATGCCTTATTAGAAATAGTTAAGTAATCAAATCAACCATAAGATCACAACCACAAAAACATTTACCACATTACACAAGTATTTATACGTAGAAAACCCAAATAGGTAAAAACCATTGTGTGAGATGAGACACAACAAAATATTTGAACTCTTTTGAAGTTCGCCTTGTTAGGAGCCAAGCCTGTTAAAGATTCTATAAAATTCCTATTAAGAACAGATCCTTTTGGAATCACCCAAATAAGGGATTGACTAGAAATGCCTTGCTAGAAGAAAATACTCTGTAAGGAGTAACCTCAGTAGAGGATTTGAGAATCCAATCTAATGGACCACCTTGTTAGAGGTTTTAATAAGTAATCAAGCTTCTTAGAGGTTACTCAGTTAGGGGATTTCAATTCTACTGTAATTGTTAGAAAATAACAAGATTTTTCTTGATCTGTCTGAATAGCACTACACTTGCTTAATTATATCTATTTAAGCTTCTATCTGCCTTTACTCAAACTGCTGACTCATTCTCCAGTTTGACAACCACACACTCAACTGATTTCAGCCAACTCTTGCCAACACCAAAACAAAACAACTTCATTGACCTTAAATACAAATCAATTAGGTCGGTAACACAAAAAAAATCTAATCTTCTCATTGATATTACAACCAAGTCGGTAGAAGCATGACCATTGGATTTCATAGCAATCTCTACACATCAATCAAGAAAACCTCAACCGCTCCTTGATTACCGCTTCAGCGAGTTTAGTAACTCATCACACGCTTTGCAGTAGATGCAATAAAATTTGATCATTCCCTAGACAAATAAACAAATGCGCAAAAACAATTTGAACATGTCTTCATACAATAACCTTACGTGTCACCATCATTACCATTCAATGTCAGATCATAAATCAACATAACCAATTCAACAAACTTAATCGGTTAGAGTTTAATAAAATAACTAATAGGGTTTACTGGTTACGTGACATAGAAAGGTTTAACCTTTTACACGAGTTACTGGTTCAACTCACAAACTTACATACCGGTTCACAATATCCTTCACAAAGTTCTTCCTACCGGTTAAAAGATAATATCAACAATAACAATAATATCAGCAATATCATTACCCGTTCAATTGACATCAATGACAAGATAGCATATCATTAATGCAATCTTCATGCAAATGCCAACAATCTCCCCCTTTGGTATTAATTGCAATACAAATATCAACACCATTGCTTGCATGTTGTGATTGTGAATAGGAATACTGGTTTACATTACCAAGTATTCACATGCTTTGTCTGTCTCCAGTTTGTCACTGGTTTTCCTTCCCATAATCACATAATTATTCTCCCCCTTTGACAAAAATGCCAAATTGAAAGTAAAACATGTAATGTCAAATTTTCTTTGTGCATAAACAATATACTACAACTTGATGCTCCCCCTATGGAATACATCCACTTCCACATCAATCCTTGTTAAATTCTGCAAGTAATTCAAGGACTAATGCAATTAGCATCATGCTCAGCTAACTTTATGAAGAGGGATAACCCCTAACTAACTTCTAAGATACTCAAAAGTTGTCTTAGGCAAAGGTTTGGTAAAAATATCTGCAAGCCGCTCCTTGGTAGAAACATTCTCTAAGATAACATCTTTACTCTGAACTTTTTCCCTCAAGAAATGATACTTTAGTTCAATGTGCTTGGTTCGTGCCTGCAAAATAGGATTCTTGGAAATATTTATGGTACTTGTATTATCACATAAAATCTTATAGGTTCTGAAATCTTCATCTTAAAACCTTCCAAAATGTGCCTCATCCAAATAGCCTATGTGTAATTCATATAAGCTGCAACATACTCAGCTTCAGTAGTAGATTATGAAGTAAAACTCTGCTTCTTACTACTCCATGAAATAAGCCTTCCTCCAAGAAAAAATGCTCCACCGGTTGTGCTTTTCCGATCATCAACATTTGTGTATGCCTTCAAATCAAAGTTTCCTCCATATGGATACCATAATCCATAGTCAACAATACCTTTTAGGTATGTAAAAATTCTCTTGGTTGCTATCAGGTGTGTTTCTTTAGGATTCTTCTGGAATCTGGCAACTATGCCAATCGCATGGGCTATGTCCAGTTTGGTGTGAACAACATAGTGTAATTTGCCAATCATTGACCTGTATTCCTTCTCATCAACAGACTTAGATTCATCTTCCTTAGACAACTTACAACCTATAACCAGTGGTGTCCCAATTGGTTTATAGTCACTCATGCCAAAATTCTTCAAAACCTCTTTCACATACTTAGAATGCGTAATGAAAATACCATTCTTCATTTGTTGTATCTACAAGCCTATGAAAATTTTTATTTCCCCGACTAAAGACATGTCAAACTCATTTTTTATTTCCTCTACAAAATTATTGCTCATGGCATCATTACCTCCAAATATAATATCATCAACAAATACTTCACTGACCAGTATTTCATCTCCTTCAGACTTGAGATATATGTTACTATCATTACTGGTTCTCAGAAAGCCTATCTTCATTAGATGTGTATGAAGTCTTACATACCATACTCTGGGTGCCTGCTTTAATCCATATAAAACCTTATACAATTTGCATACCATGTCTTTCTCATCAGTCAAAGCATTACCATCTTCCTGCTCTATATATACCTCTTCTTCCAATATCACATTAAAAAATGCAGACTTAACTTCCATCTGATATACCTTGAACTTCTTATGGGCTGCAAATGCAAGTAAAGGTCTGACACCTTCTAATTTTTCTACTAATGCAAACATTTTGCCATAATCTTCTCCTTCTTCTTGCGCATAACCCTTGCAAACTAATCTTTCCTTGTTGTGAACTAACACCATATTTATTCAACTTGTTCATGTATACCCATTTAGTACCTATAACATTCTTATTTACTAGTTGGGGTACTACGGTCCAAGTGTTGTTCTTCTCAATTTGATCCAATTACTCCTCCATAGCTTTAACCTAATGATCATCACCAAATTCCTCCTTAGCAGTTTTTGGTTCAATGGTGGAGAACATACAAGAATTATCTCTGATTCTTCTTTTCGTTAGTACTCCAACATCCTTATCTCCAACAATCTGCCTAGGATTGTGATTCAGTCTCACATATCTACGAATAACATGATCATTATCTTTAGGTTCAACTTCTTTATTGTCATCATCTTCTTTTGAATTTATCTGTTCTGGTTGGACTGGAGCATAAGAATTTGCTTTGTTGGTTTCAGATTTCACAGTTTTTGGTTCCAAAAACAAAATGCAAGGATCTTCATCCAAGAAATATACCTTCATCACTCTTAGCCTTAAATTTTCTAAAGTAATCACCCCTCATAATAAAAATTTTGCTTCCAAATATCTTAAAATAACTAACATCAGGTGATATTCCATACCAATATTCATAAGGAATCTTTTCCTTATGTGTAGACAGTTGTGCTGATAGCTTCTCTCCAAAAGGTTTTTGCTACACCTCCTAGTATCAACATTGTCCTAGCAGCTTCAACAACTAATTTGTTGTTTCTTTCTGCGATACCATTCTTCTATGGTGTCCTTAGTGCAGAAAGTCATTGTTTGATACCATTCTCTTCATAGTACCTAGTGAATTCCCCAGAAGTAAATTCACCACCTTGATTTGTGCTCTAACATTTTATTTTCTTACTACTCTCTTTCTCAGCTAAGGCTCTGAATGCCTTGAAATTACCAAAAGATTCAGTCTTATCTTTCAAGAATGTGACCCACATCATCCTTGAACAATCACTAGTTTGAATCCTGAAATATCTATCACCTTGAATACTTTTTATTCTTATGGTTCACAAAGATCTGTATGAACCAAATCTAACAAGTTCTCCCCTGAAAAGGATTTTCCTTTGAAAGTTGAAGAAGTCATCTTTCCTAACTGGCATTCTTTGCAAAGAGCACTAATCGGTTTATCTAACTAAGGCAAACCTCTCACTGTCTTCGACGTACTCACTTCAAAAATGTTATCCAACTTTATATGAAAAAATCTCCTATGCCAAAGCCAGCTGTCATCTATTTTTATAATAAAATAGTTTCTAACTTTAGAATTAAGATGAAACGGGTTACCTTTAAATTGTTTCCTAGTTGTAATCAATTCACCTTTGTTGTCAAAGATTTTGCACATACCATTGTTAAACTCCAGTGGGTATCCTTTTCAATTAAGTTGTGCTACACTCAAAATATTGTACTTTAGACCTTCAACACAATACAAATCATCTACACTTATCTTCCAATTAAGAGAAATAACTCCCTTACCTTTAACCATGTAGGGTGAGTAATTGCCAAATCTAACAACACCGCCATCAAATTCTTTCAAGGAAAGAAATTTGCTCTGATCACCGATCATATGATGTTAACAACCATTATCAATGATCCAATCATCAGAGTTATCCATCCTAGATACTAATGCCTTCTAGTCTGATATCTCGTCCTTAATAGCTACAAACACAATATCTTCACTAGTATCACCATCAGATTATTCATCAGTTATTCCATTATCAATAGAAATAAGACAATCTCTCTTGCCTTTACCCTTATACTTCTCAAATTTATGTCTCTTGTGTTCATTTTCACTATTAGGACAATTAGCTACTATATGACCAATCTTGTTGCATGCAAAATATTTTAAAGGTAATTTACCTCTATATTTATCAGTACCTCTAGCCAATCGCTTTGCCAACAATGCTTTAATCTCCACTCAACTATCTTCATCATCAACATCTCTACTAGATCTGGATTCATAACCATGACTAGTATCTCTACTTTTTCTCATAAATGGATTAGAAATAGAAGCTCTAAATGCAGACTCAGATTTCTATACACTACCATTGTAACCATTTAATTCAAAAGCAGTAAGCTTGCCAATGATGGAGTCAAGAGTTACCTTGGTTTTGTCAATGGACTTTAGCTCCTGAATAGATGCAACTTGAATAGCATATACTGGTAGCAGGGTTCTTAGTACCTTATTGATTACTGTGCCATCTTCCACTTTCCCTCTTACATTCTTAATTTCACTGACTATCTCTTTTATCCTTTGACCATACTGCTAGATATTCTCACCTTTAGACACTCTCATGTCATCAAACTTTCCTCTTAGACTCTCCTCTTTAGCAATCGTAACATGTTCATCAACACTATAAATCTCTTCAAGTTTTTTCCATACTTCATATGCAGTTTTGAGACCATGAACATCTACATATTTAGCATCAGACAGGGAACTAATAATAGCTTCTAGTGCTTGATGATTTTCAAGTTCTTCTTTCTTCTGATCATTAGTCATAGTCCTAGTAGGTGCAGTATACTTGGTATCTACATGATCCCAATACTGACTTCCCAGACTCAATGTAAATTGTCATTCTGTCGCTCCATATCCTATAGTTTTCTCTGTTGAACTTTAGAACTTCCTTATTCACCATGATCTAGTAGATATTTTCCTCAAGTTCTTAGGCTTAGACCTTAGAGGACTTGAGATGCTCTGATACCAATTGATGGTATGATGAAAGAATAAGTATCTAGTAGATTACTAAGAAGGAGGCTAAATCAGTAAATAGAAAAACGAATACAAACTTCCCAAACTCAAACTCAATCACATAAAGTAAACTTATCAATGAAATACCACTGCCAAGATCAATACTCATAAGAATACTGATTGACTATTACAACAACTTAACAATAAACAACATCAAACTTCTAAACATCTAAATGCTTCATTTCTCAATGCTTCCAATTATCATACCTTATAAGAAATAGTTAAGTAGTTAATCAAATCAACCATAAGATCATAACCACAAAAATATTCACCACATGACACAAGTATTTATACATGGAAAATCCAAAAAGGTAAAAACCACGGTGAGATGGGACTCACAAGTAAATATTTGAACTCTTCTGAAGTTCACCCTACTAGGAGCCAAGACTATTAAATCTTTTACAAAAGTCCTATTAAGAACTGATCCTATTAGGAATTACCCAGTTAAGGGATTAAATACAAATGCCTTGTTAGAAGCAAATACCCTGTAAGGAGTTACTTCGGTAGAGGATTTGAGAATCTAATCTAATGGACCACCTTGTTAGAGAATTTAATAAGTAATCAAGCTTGTTAGAGCTTACCGGGTTAGGGGATTTCAATTCTACTGTAATTTTAAGAAAACAATGGGAGTTTGTTTGATCTATTTGAATAGCACTACACTTGCTTGATCAGATCCATTTAAACTTCTATTTGCCTTTAATCAAACTACAGACTCATTCTCTGGTTTGGCAACCACACACAAGTGATTTCAGCCAACTCTTGCCAACACCAAAACAAAACAACTTCCTTGACCTTAAATACAAATCAATTAGGTCGATATCACAAAAAAAAATATGATCTTCTCATTGAGATTACAAACAAGTTGGTACAAGCATGACCGTTGGATTTCATTAAAAATCTCCACACATCAATCAAGAAAACCTCAACTGCTCCTTGATTACTGCTTGACCGAGTTTAGTAACTCATCACGTGCTTTGCATTAGATGCAATGCACTTTTCTTATTCCCTATAAAAACAAACAAACATGCCAAAATAATTTGAACCTGTCTTCATAGAATGACCTTATGTGTCACCATAATTATCACTCAATATCAGATCATAAATCAACATAACCAACTCAACAACCTTAATCAGTTAGGGTTTAACAAAAATAATTGATAGGGTTTACCGGTTACGTAACATAGAAAAGTTTAACCTTTAATACCAGTTACTGGTTCAACTCTCCAATTTACATACCAGTTTGCAATATCCTTCACAAAGTTCTTCCTACCAGTTACAAGACAATGTCAACAATAACAACAATATCAACAATATTATTACTGGTTAAATTTACAACAATAGCAACATAACATATCGTTAATGCAATCTTCATGCAAATTCCAATAGACCTATCCCAGTTAGACTTGGTGTTTATCTTGGTTTTGGCTATGATTCTGATCCAGTATGATCAGATCCCTGATTTTGGTTTTGGATGGTTATTCAAGATTGTTATATGCTTGTCATATTTAGTTGGTTCATAATTTGGTGCTCCAAAATCCCTCTTATGTTCCCGGTTGGTGCTTCCCAATATTGGTTAGCGATATTTGATGATATGATTGATGATTTTGTTCGGGTTTATGAAAATGATTTCTAACATGTTAAAGGTGTTTCCTGATCATGTCCCAATTGTTTGGTTGCTTTGCACTGGGTGGCATACTGATATAATTATCCTATTTGGATTCGGTTAGATATTCTATGTTATTGGACTGAGGGTTTCTATCGGTACGTGAAATGTGCTCAAAATTAGTCTTAGAGTTATTTCCAGTGGATTAAATTGTTTGGGAATATGTTTTAGGTCCATGCTATATAATGTAAATCATAATATTGGTCCGATAATATCGTGGGATGTAACTTTTGTAATTATGGGTTTATTGGCTTATTGTTTAGCCAACATTGTCATAAGGTTGATGATCTATATTTATAGGTGACTTATTAATGTAGTATGTAAGGTATGGGATCTATGGTTATGTCATCATTATCAAAGGAATGTGTATGTGCAAACAAGTGATATATCATTTGGCAGATGGTTTTTAGTGTTGTAGGGAAGACATCTATGCTTAACTGGAACTGTATCAAGCATTAGGAGATGCTACTTTCACATTTCATTCTTTCTAGATTGAATTTTGATGTTTTTATAAGTCAGTGAGACTTCGCTTTTGTGATGAGCAGTGATCTATAGGTGGTTGGCCTTATTACAAGTGCAATCCCCATTGTAATTATTTGACATACTGTTGCAAAAGTATTATCTAATTGCGGGTAGGGTTTCTCACCATGGTTTTTCCTTTTATCAGGTTTTGCACGTCAAAAATATTGGTGTTATTTGTATTGTACTTTCATGTTTTATTGTTCATTTTGTCGGTTTCTTTTTACTTTGGTATAAAGGTTTTAATCTATAATAGTTCTGATTTTTGTTAGTAAACTGATTCAACCCCCCCTCTTAGTTTACTCCTAGTATCGGATCTCTCTAGAAATTGGTATAAGATTCTAATCCTCTCTGCAGAAGCTTAAGAACTTGAGGAGATCTGATGGCATCAACGTCTAGTTATACATTCAATCCCTACTGGAAGGAGAGTCCTATATTTGATGCTATAAATTACAAAATATGGAAGGAGTGAATGAAGATTCATCTAAGATGTCTTGGAGCTGAAGTTTGGGCGATAGTGGAGAAAGGGTATATACCTCAAGATCCCAATTATGGAACACTGACACATGTTGATGAACATAAGAGAACTGAAAATGATGTTAGAGCAAAGGAAGCATTTCTAAGTTCACTATCTAATGAAAATTTATTGAATGTCATAGAGTTGGAGAATGCAAAGCAGATCTATACAAAGACTGAAACTCTTTATGAAGGTGACCAAGCAGTAAAGATTGCAAAACTTGAAGGTTTTTCAGGTGAGATATGAAACTTTGAAGATGGAAGAAGATGAGAAGATGAGTTCTTTGATGGATAGAGTGAATGAGAGTGTCATGAGAATAAAATTCTACAACTGATTAGATTGTCATAATTTGATAGATAGAGGATTTCATTTGAAATTTAAGGATGGAAAATGCAAGATTTTCAATAGATCTAGATTGGAGATTGCATCTGGAACTCGAACCAAAGGAAACATCTTTCACCTAAACTCCGGTGAGAAAGATTTATTGATTGCTCAGGTTGATGAACGATGGTTATGGCATAAGAGGATGTGTCATGTAAAATTTGATTGCATAGTCAAGATTAGTTCAACACAAGCTTTTGGATATTTGGTTAAACCTCACAATCCAGTACGTAGAGAATGTCAAATGGGTAAGAAAGTTAGATCATATTTCAAAAGAATACATGATAGATTTAATGAAATTAGTGATCTTATTCATATTGATCTGTGTGGACCGGTAAGGACTAAAGTTTTTCAAGGTGATATATATTTTATTTTACTTATTGATGACTATTCTAGAATGATGTGGGTAGCTTTTTTTGAAAGAGAAATCTAAAGATCTTGAGAAATTCAAATTTTTCAAAACTATGGTTGAAATAGAAACATGATTGAAGATAAAATGTTTAAGATCAGATCAAGGTGATAAGTGTACATACAGTGAGTTCAACAACTTTTATGAGAAGCATGGAATCAGAAGATAATTTTTTGCACCTAGAACCCCACAACATAATGGAATAGTGGAAAGGAAGAAAAAAACTATCTTAGATGCTGCAAGGACAATGATGATGGAAGCCAAATTTCTTAATATCTATTGGAGAGAAGCTATCAATACCACTGTATACACCTTCAATAGAGTAGACATGAAAGGTGATACTGGTAAGACACCTTATGACTTATGGTTTGGTCATGCTCCTACTGTCCAATATTTCAAAAATATTGGAAGTAAATGCTACATTAGAAGAGATGGTGTATTATGAAAATTTGATCCTAGAAGTGATGAGGGTATATTTTTGGGTTATTCCACTAAGAGAAAAGAATATAGATGTTATAATAAAATATTGAATAGGATTATGGAAAGCATAAATGTCAAGGTGGATGAGTAGGTTAATAATCAGATCAGATCATATGACTATGGACCAGAAGATGAATTTTTTAAATAAGAACCGATAGCGAAAGAATATGTTTAGAGAATAGATCCTATTGCTCTGATAACATCACAAAATTCCACAGTGACTGATGAAGGGTAGATAGAATCAAAAAGTTGAGACATTCATAAAACTCCCAGGTATGTGAAACTGAATCATTATGAAGATCAGATCATTGGAGATAAAAGGAAAGGTTTGATGACTAGAAGAAGGTTAGCTATTGAAGAGGTATGTTTAATTTCTCAAACTAAATTGACATCTTTTATTGAAGAAAGTAAAGATGAGAATTGGATGAAAGCAATGGAAGAGGAATTAGACCGAATAGAGAATAATAAGACTTGGGAATTGGTTCCTAGACCTTAAGATAAGAATATTATTAGAACTAGGAATAATTTAAACGAGGAAGGTCAAGTTGTGACAAATAAAGATAGATTAGTTTGCAAAGGTTATTCACAGAAAGAAGGAGTTGATTATGATGAAACGTATGCTCTTCTTGCAAGAATTGTAGTGCTAAGACTATTTCTTGCCTATGTTGTACACACGAACTACAAGGTATATCAGATGGATGTCAAATATGTATTTCTGAATGGAGATCTTTAAGCGGAAGTCTACATTAAGCAGCATGATGAGTTTTATTTATCAAAAGATAAGGACATTGTCTGCAGATTGAAGAAATCTTTGTATGGTTTGAAACAAGCCCCTAGAGCATGGTATGGTAGATTACAAAATTATCTTTCTAATCTCGGTTTTAGTAAAGGTAATGTTGATAGTAATTTACATTATAAGATTGAGCATGATGATATACTGATCATTCAAGTCTTTGTGGATGATATCATTTTTGGAGGAGAAGAAAGTTTATGCATGAAATTTGCTGATGATATGAAGAATGAATTTGAAATGTCTCTCATTGGTGATAAGTAACTTTTCCTAGGTTTGCAGATTACTTAGACAGATAAAGGTATTTTCATTTGTCAAACTAAGTATGTGAAGGAATTTCTTAAGAATTTTGGACTTCAAAACACCAAACCTGTCAGTACTCCTATGGTAACCATTTGCAAATTATCAAAGGATAATGAATCTCCTAGAATAAATCCAAGCATATACAAATCAATGATTGGTGGATTGATGTACTTAACTCACACTAGACCTGATATAACATTTAAATGTTATTTTGTATTGCCTCTATATTTCAGTTAGATCCTAAAGAAACTCATGATATTTCTATCAAAAGGATATTCAAATATTTAGTAGGTACAACGGACCATGGGTTATGGTATCCAAAAGATGATGATTTCAGACTATGTGCATACAGACTCTGATTGGGTAGGAGATGTGGATGATCGAAAGAGAACTATAGATGGTGCATTATTTCTTAGGAAGAAATTGGTTTCATGGCTTAGCAAGAAACAATCATGTACTTCATTATCTATTGTTGAAGCTGAATATGTAGTTGTTTCAACTAATTATACTCAAATTTTATGGATGAAATAGATGTTGAAAGATATAAGGGTAAGTTGTGATGAGCCTATTGTTAATCATTGTGACAATACTTCTGCTATTGATATGTCAAAGAATCTAGTATTTCATTCCAAATCAAAACATATTTCTATAAGGTATAATTTCTTGAAGGAAAAGGTTGAAACAAAGGAAGTTAGATTGATTTATGTGCCTCCTAAGGAACAAATTGCAGATATTATAACAAAACCATTGCCTAAAGATACTTTTGAATATCTCGGAGATTGGTTGGGGGGTCACCACCCCTCTGGAAAAGACTTAGAAATGTAAGAATGCATCAATCCAGTGAGTTTATTAGACATACTTTCTAATTTGGGTTGATGAGATGCTGCTACTACTTAGGGGGAGTAGTCATCCATTTGTTTTTGTTTTTTTGTTTGGTATCCATCCTTTGTCATTGTTTTCAAAGGGAGAGATGGTTCTCATGTGAAAAACATTTAATCTTTGGAGGGGATGATATTCATGTTAATATTAGGAGGATATATATTTTTGATCAGTCTTTGGGAGATTGTTGGCATTCCTTGGCACTTGGATATTTTTCACATTCAATGTTGCCATCAATGCCAAAGGGGGAAATTGTTGGTAATATGCTGGATTTGGTCAAGTGTTGTCATTGATGTCAACACTATATCTTGGTTGGATATGGTTCTGCTATCCTAGTTGGACCTATCTTAGTTAGACTTGGTGTTTATCTTGGTTTTGGCTATGACTTTGATCCGGTATGATCAGATACCTGGTTTTGGTTTTGGATGGTTATTAAAGATGGTTATATACTTGTAATATTTATTTGGCTCATGATTTAATGCTTTGGAAGATATCACTTATGTTCTCAGTTGGTATTTCCCGGTACCGGTAGACAATATCTGATGATTTTTATCCAACTTATGGAAATAGTTTCTAACATGCTGAAGGTGTTTCTTGATCATGTCCCAATTTTTTGGTGGCTTCGCATTTGCTAGTGTGCTGATATGGTGGTCCTATTTAGATCCGGTTAGATATTTTGTGTTATTGGACTAAGGGTTTCTACTGGTTTGTAAAACATGTTGGAGATTGGTCTTAGCATGTTTTGTGGTGGATATAATTGTTTGGGAATTTTTTTTAGGCCCTTTCTATGTAATGTAAATCATAATATTGGTCTGATGATATCATGTGATGTAAGTTTTGCAATTATGGGTTTATGGGCTTAGGGTTTAGCCAACCTTGTCATAAGGTTGATGATCTATATTTATAGGTGAATTATTCATGTAATATGTAAGGTTTGGTATCTATGGTTATGTCTACATTATCAAAGGAAAGTTTGTGTGTTAACAAGTGATATATCATTCGGCAAAAGGTTTTTGGTGTTGCAAGGAAAACATTTGCGCTTAACCAGAATTGTGTCAAGCATTAGGAGAAGCTACTTTCACAACTAATTCTTTTTGGATTGTAGTCTGATGCTTTTGTAAGTCAGTGAGACTTCTCTTTTGTGATGAGTATAATCTCTAGGCAGTTATCCTGATTGCAAGTGCAATCCCTATTGTAATTATTTCACATACTGCTACAGAAGTATTATCTGATTGTGGGTAGGGTTTACCATCATCATTTTTCCCTTTATCGGGTTTTCCACATCAAAAGTGGTGTGTGTATTTTAGTTTCATATTTTATATTTCATTGTGCTAGTTTCTTTGTGCTCTGGTATAAAGGATTTAATCTGCAATAGTTTTTATTTCTGTTAGTAAACTAATTTAACTCCCCCTCTTAGTTTACTCCTGTATCAGATCAATGTATCAACTGATACCTTGGTCAAAGAATCAAATTGGCTAGATACATAATTATGTTAAGTTATGAAGCTTACTAGATGAATTGGAATTAGCATCAAGTTGTAGTTCTGATACCACCTCTTTCAAAACTTTAATTCATTTCTCGATAAGTCTCTTCTCTTCTGATTCTGATTGTGCTAACTCCTAAGTGGCTTGTTCTTGCAGAGAAAAAGTAGAAATCATCCTTTCTATCTAACACATGTAATTGAAGTGCTTTTCAAAATTGATATTAAACTATGGAAAACTTCCTTGGCTTTCAATTTTTGATGTGTCAATTTCTATAGGGATCGGAGTCTCTTAACTCGTGGATCAATAAATCTCATAACACGATATCCTCTCACCTTACTCTTCCCCTAATACTATGGAAAACATCTCACCTTGATGGTCTCCTTCGACACCACCCTCACCACATCAATGAAAGAATGAAGATCTCTCCCCTCACTCCTCAATTTCCTATAGATATCGACTATAACCTCTGGTGAAAATAAGGTGTGACTAACTAGATGGTCCCTTAATGTCTGCAAACTATAAAAAAATGATTGGCATGTACTCTATTACAAACCATCTGTCTGTGGGTCATCTAATATAACTCTCAATCTCTGTAACTCACGGTCACTATAATGAAATATGGTGTTGATATCAGGAAACTAAGGATCTTGTTGTGGAGGATCTACATTATGTGGCTCCTAATCAGGATCTTGATCAGGAGCCTGTGGAGGTGGATCTCGATCAGGTACATCATGGGGATCCTAGGACACCATTCATCTAGGTAGATCATAAAGTTACAATTTACGTAAGCATACAGGAAAGAAGTTCATTCAATTTAAAACATTAAAAATTAAAATTAGTTAAATTAGACAGAGTGATCATTGATAGCTAAGAGGACATATGGTGTCCTAAGGGGTCATAGGACATGATTTCACCCCTTAGGACACAATATGACCTCTAATGACACCTAAAGAGTCATATGGTGTCCTAAGTGGTCATAGGACATAATTTGACCCCTTGGGAGACAATATGATCTCTAACGACAACTAAGGGGATGTACGGTTTCCTAAGGGGTCATACAACATGACTTGACCCTTTAGTATAAAATATGACCTCTAATGACACCTAAATGGTCATATGGTGTCTTAAGGAATCATATGACACAGTTTGACCCATTAGGAGATAATATGACCTCTAACGTCACCTAAGAGGTCTTATGATGTCCTAAGGGCTTATACAACACAATATGACCCCTTAGGACACAATATGACCTCTAATGACACCTAAGGGGACATATAGTGACCTAAGGTGTCATAAGACATGATTTGACCCCTTAGAACATAATATGACTTCTAAGGACACCTAACAGGTCATATGGTGTCCTAAGGAGTCATAGGACACAATACGACCACTTAGAACACAATATAACTCTTAACGACACTTAAGGGATCATATGGTGTCCAAAGGAGTCATAGGACATGATCTGACCCCTGAGGACACAATGTGACCTCTAACGATACCTAAGGGGCATATGGTGTCCTAAGGGGTCATAGGACACAATGCAACCCCTAACGACACCTAAGGGGTCATACGGTGTCCTAAGAGGTCATAGGACATGATATGACCCCTTTGGACATAATGTGACCTCTATTGATACCTACGGGTCTTATGGTGTCCTAAGGGGTCATAGGACACAATATGACCCCTTAGGATACAATATGATACTTAACAACACCTAAGGGGTTATAGGACATGATATACCTAAGGGGCATATGGTGTCCTCAAGGGTCATAGTACACAATACGACCCATTAGGACCCAATATGACCCCTAACAACACCTAAGGGGTCATATGGTGTCTTATGGGATCATACGACATGATATGACCCTTTATGGCACAATATGACCTCTGATAATACCTAAGGGGCATATGGTGTCCTAAGGGGTCATAGGACACAATATGATGGCTTAGGACACAATATGGCCTCTAGAGACACCTAAGGGCATATGGTGTCCTAACGGGTCATAGGACATGGTATGACCCCTTAAGATACAATATGACCTCAAACAATACCTAAGGGGTACATGGTGTCCTAAGTAATCATAGGAGATAATATGACCCCTTAGGGCACAATATGATTCCTAACAACACCTAAGGGGTCATATGGTGACATAAGTAGTCACAGCACACAATATGACCCCTAACGATACCAAAGGGGGATATGGTATCCTAAGTGGTCATAGGACACAACATGACCCCTTAGCACACAGTATGACCCTTAACAACACCTAAGGGGCATACAATGTCGTAAGGGGTTAAATAGGACATAATATGAGCCTTTAAGACATAATAAGACCCCTAACAACACGTAAGGGGTCATATGGTGTCCTAAGTGGTCATAGGACACAATATGACCCATTAAGGCATAAGATGACTCCTAACAATACCTAAGGGGTCATATGACACAATATGCCGCTTTAGGACACAATATGACCTCTAATGACACCTAAAGGATCATATGGTGTCCTAAGGGGTCATTGAACATAATTTGACACCCTAGGGAACAATATGATCTCTAACGACATCTAAGAGGACATATTGTGTCCTAAGGGGTCATACGACAAGATCTGACCCCTTAAGATATAATATGACCTCTAATGACATCTAAAGGGTCATATGGTATCCAAAAGTGTCAGAGGACATGATTTGACCCCTTGGAAGACAATATGACCTCTAACGACACCTAAGGAGTCTTATGGTGTCCTAAGGGGTCATAAGACACAATGTGACCTCTAATGACACCTAAGGGGACATATGGTGTCCTAAGGGGTCATAGGACACCATATGACCCCTTAGGACATAAAATGATTCTTAACAACACCTAAGGGGTCATATGGTGTCCTAAGGAGTCATAGGATATGATAAGCAATCATGGCAAACCTAGACTAAAACAGGCATTTATCATAATGACCTAGTCTCAACGGCGCTGCTATGGTTCAAAATAACTAACCTATCCATCCATGCACCATTAGGATCAGAAGAATATTTTTCTAACACTAGGGTATCTATTTTCAGACAAATAGCGCTATTCTGCTAACAATCACGCTAAAACAACTACACACTAGCGCTAAAAAACCAACAGTGCTAAAACAACTGCACAACAATGCCATTTCAGGGCAATAGTGCTACAAGACTAGCTTGATCAAGGTAAAATTTCATTAGCGCTAAAATAACTACACGACTGCACTAAACCATGAAAAAGTGATAAAACCACTATGCAATAGCACTATAGTGCCACAATAGCGCTATTTAAAGTGACATCGCTAAAACACAATTTTAGCACTATTATCTTGACTCAACTTAGACGTTTGAAAAAAGACATAAAAAATGCATGAAAAGCAAAAATTCAACTTTGCGTACAACTGGTCTGTAGTCATCTAGCCACTAGAATCAACGAACTCGATCTAGCTGATGATCTACTATCGGTACTGGCATCCTAACTGCTGCTTTCTCTCTCACCAAGGTCAATATCAGAGCTCTGAATCATTGTGGAGATGGATGCAAAAGAGCTTGTTTTTATCCCTTCATCCCCATATATACCCTTCCCCTTAACCCTAAATTTTACCTCTCGCATCATCATGGTCCCCGTGAACTTCCAACGCCTCCCATTTCTTTGTTTTATCTCCGATTTCTTCTATTCTTTCACCATTATTGCTATTTTCTTCTCTTCTACCTCCCTGCCAATTCTCGTTCTTTTTTGAGAGATCGCCCGATTTTTCAAAAAAAATTGGCCCATCTCTTGAGGGGGCATACCACCCATTAAATTAAAATTTATGGGGCATGTTTCTTCACACCTATTTTTCTTTCTTTGAAATGATGTGATAAACTGCACCATCTCGAATAGGGGCAAATGTAGTCATATAAATCTGTCCATTTTAATTAAATGAATATTTACTATTTATTTGATTAATAAACCCACTAGCTAACAGTTAATAAAATTAAAATTTAATTCATCCATTCTCAAACATTATCCTATTAATTAAATAAATTATTCCATTTATTTTAATTAATTCATTAAACCAAATTCACAATCAATTAGATGAATAAATCCTATCTATTTAATTTAATCCCCTTTACGCTTTTAAATAAATAAATAAAACATTTATTTAAATCATTAAATTACGCCCCCCCCCCCCCCCACTTGCAGTCTCCTACAAATGCAAGTTGCAAACAGAAGTTGAAATAAATTAATTTTTATTTTAATTTAAATCCTATTTCCCTTCACCCACCAAATCCACTTGCAATCCTAAATCCTCTTCTAGACACTTCTAACCACTTTCTAGCCATTCTGAATTAGCCAAATCCATCCCCTAATTATTGTCACATTCCTAAGCAATTTGAAGTCACTTCTCAAAGACTCCAAAGTCTTTAAAAACCATTTAATGCTTTATGTGTTCAACAAGCTAACCTCTAAAGTCTTCCAAACCACTAATGGCTCTTACATGACCATTAATGGCTCTTACATAACAATTTATGGTTAAATCCACTTGCTCCCATGGTTAGAGACTTTACCTCTAGAATCAACCCTCATGTAACCCCTGTGTCTCCTCAAGCATTTATTACTTTGACCATGGTTATCCTCACTAACTCTTGCACAAGAATTTATCCATTGGATAAAGGCATTATTCTTTGAATACTAAATTTATTCACTCAACTAAACATTAACCCTACCTCCCAAGTTAACCCTCAGGTCATGTAAAGCATTTAATGCTTATTCCCTCTCCTCTCAACCCATCTCATGTTGACATTTGTCATCCTAGAATTGGATTTAAATTCCTCACATGGATCTTAAGCCCTTCAATCCTAAGCCTTACTGAGATTACTCAATATCAATCATCCATTGCTCCATTTTACTATAAATAGAGCTCATTTCTTCATAATCCAGATCCTAAAAACTTGTATGCATTTAACCTATACTCAATTTTAGAAAACATTTTAGCATAATCACTCATATTGTCATTTTGGACTAAAATTAATCTTAGTTCATTTCCTAATATATCATTTTAGCTTGTTCACATTTGCATTTTCATGATCATTCAGTTTATACTCTTGAATCTCCATAAGACATCCAAAAAATAGTGCAAAAAGCTACTGAGAGCTACACTCATTTGAAAACTTGGAGAGGAGAGGAACAAGGGAGGAGGAGCTACAAACATGGTGGAGGGTATTTGGAGATGTCTTGTTGCATTTCTTAGTTTCATTAAGCTCTCTATTTTGTGTGTAGTGTTTATCTTGATATGCTTGCTTAAGATAGTTTTTAATTTGTGATTTCTAACAATAACAATTGGTTCTTGCTTGTTGCTTGTGTTTGAGATTCTAACAAAATCCTTTTTGCAGAGCATAAAACCTTAACTCTAATTAACTCTAATCCTTGTAGTTGAATGCTAACCCTAACCTAACACTAAAGTTAACTATAACCATAGAAATAGACCCTGCCTACAACTTCAACCTTAAACTAAACCTAATATGAACCCTAACCCTTATTTAATCCTAATCCTATTTTTATACTAACCCCTACCCTCACCATACGTTATCTTAACCATAACCCTATTAAACCATGGCTTAGACCTTAAAATCAAGCATTATTATATAATCCTAATCCTGACACCATACTTTATCCTTAAACCCTAGCCCTATCTTATTACTAATTATAATTCTAACTCTAATAATAATTAAACCCTAAATAAATTGTAATGATAATCCTAACCCTAACCCCAACCCCAACCCTAATCAAGATGTAAATCCTAATGCTAACACTAACCATAAAATTATAAATTTAAACCTAACTATAACCCAAACCCTATACTAACCCTAATGATAACAATGATTCAAACCCTAACTATCATCCTAATCCTAATCATAAACCCTATCCCAAATCATTACCCTAATGCTAACCATGATTTTAACCCTAAACCTAACCAAAATCCTAGGCCCTACCTTATAAATAATCCTAACAATAACCCTAATCATGGTATATATCCAAGCCATAACTCTAAACCTAGAAACATAACCCTAACCATGATGTAAACACTAAAATTAATCCTAACATTAACCTTTAACCCTAACCCTAACAATGATATAAACCATAACCTTAGCTATAATTCTAACGTTAACCCTAACCCTAACCCGAACCTAAACCATGATGTAAACCATAACCTTTACCATAGTCCTAATGACAACTCTAAAAACTTACCCTAATAATAGCCCTAACCCTAACCTTAAACCTAACCTAATCATAAGCCTAAACCCTAACCCTAAAATAGGGAATGACTCTACAACCCTTAGGATGCACCAATCATCTTTTATAATGTATTAATAATATATGAAAGATTTTAATATCTTGGCACATCCTAAGAATACGATAGCTATTTTTCTAAAAATAACCTTAAACCTAACCCTAACTATGATGTACACCCTAACCCTATCCATAATTCTAACCACGATGTAAAGCCTAATCTTAACCATAACCATAACCATAACCATAACCATAACCCCAAACCTAACGATAACTGAAACCCTAAACACTAACCCAAGTAATAACCCTAATGCTAACCCTTAGCCCTAGCCATAATCCCAACCTTTACTATAACCCTATGCCTAACCATAAACCTAACCCTAACTCCAACACCAACCATGATCTAAACCACAAACCTAACCATAATTTTGCCCATAACTCTAGACTATAACCCTAACTTAACCATAACCATAAACCCTAACCCTAAGAATAATTTCCTTAGTCCTAACCCTAAAACCTAATCCCAAACGTAATGTTAACCCTAACCCTAACTTGAAACCTATCTCTAATCCGAAGAGTAAATCCTATCCATAATCATAATCCTAACCTTAAACCCTAACCTAAAAATACCCTAATCCTAACCTTAATCTTGAATGCTAACTTCAACCATAATCCTTACCCTAACTCTAAGAATGATATAAATCTTAATCATAAGCCTAAACCTAACCCTAACCTTAACCCTAACCCTATCCATAATCTTAACCATGACAACAACTGTAATCTTAAACCTATCCTTAACCCCATCCATGATGTAAATAAAAAACCTAAGCATAACCCCAAACCATAACCCTAATCATAATCCTTACCCTATCCCTAACCATAACACTAGCCTAACTATAATCCTAAACCCTAACCATAACAATAATCCTACCCTAAACCTAACCCTAACCCATATCAGACTTTAATCTCAATATATTGCCTTAATATGATTGAACAATAACCCTAAGTCTAACCCTAACCTTGATGAAAAACCTAAACATAATTGTAATGCTTACAATATAGCCTAACCATAAACTTAACCTTGACGTTAAACCCTACCCCTACTATAATCCGAAACCAAAACCACACCCTAACCTTGATGCTAACCCTAACCAATATCATAATCCTAACCTTAAACCCTAACCCTAAACATAACCCTAACAATGATCTAAACCTTATCCCTGACCATAATACTAACCTTAACTCTAATCCAAAACACAACCATAAACCAAATCCTAATCCTAACCACACCTCAAGTTATAATTCTAACTCTACCCCTAATTGTAATTATGCTTACCCTAACACTACCTTTTATGTAAACCCTAAATATAATTTTAACCTTGACACTAAACCCTAACCATAAATTTAACCCTAACCCTAACACTTACAATAATCCTAAACTAAAGCCAAACCCTAACGGTGATATAAACCCTAACCATTATCATAACACTAAACATAATCATAACCCTAACCCGAACCATAATATTATAATTTAATTTATTTTAATAAAAAGATATTATATAATTATATATTGATTTGTTTTATGTTTTCTACATTGCACCATTGTCACTAGCATATATACCTTAAAGTCAAATAGGCGCCCAAAAAAGGATATTCCAGATATAGATTAAATTAAAATTCAAGATATATATGCTAATAAATTATTGTTTTCAGAGAGAGTTGAAATACATCTGAGAATATGAAAGTGATTATGAGTGGTGCTTCCAAAATGAATAATATAGGATATGACTTTCTTTAGCAAGAAAAGATTACATTATAACGAGTGTCTATTCAAAAATCAAAATACATCATCTTTAACCAGAAAAAATATTAATCTCTACATAGACGTACCACACCACAAACTCAAAACGTTTTGCTCCCAAGAGTCTGTTAAATTCTGCTGGTGGGGCCAATTGTATTTTACCATGGCCCTTTCTTTGAACTCTTTACGCATAGCTCCTCTTAACATAAAAACTAAGACAAAGCCAGGAAATCGGTTCGGTGGACAGCAACCATTCATATTACGAATAATAATTAGAAACTGATCAAAATATGCTATGATAACTGTTATGTGTGAATATGAATAGTTTTTCTATATCCCATTCAAAAAAGAACGAAACAAAAATTTCAGCAGTTTTAGGCCAGACTACTCGGAATTCGAAAAGAAACGAATGAAATTGTATCGTCTATATAACTCCCTTTATTGTTCTGTCGTAAATGAAGAAATCCCCTCCGTCTTCTGTCCCGCTCTAGTTGAAGTTTTGCACGCTTAATAGTTTTGTTGCGGTTAACAGAAGGGCGGAGGAAAATCTCGTTCCAGTGAAATAAAATTCATGGAAGAACGTACGGAAAATAAACCCAATATTGGTGGAAGTTCAACTGAGCTCCAAAATATTCCACAAGGAGCTCCAAGCCAACTTGGTCCACCCGGTCAGGGAAGCATTGAGACCCCTTCCCAGCCATTGGGACAAATGCCGGAGGAAGATTTTTCATTGTTTTCTCAAAATATTACACAAGGAACCCCAAGCCAATTTGTTCCAGTCCATCCGGAAAGGGTTCGAGGGCCAAATTTTGGTGGAAGTTCAAGCCAACATGTTCCGAGCTCCTATCAAAATATTATACAAGGAGCTCGAAACCAACTTATTCCTGCGGATCAAGGAAGGGCTCAAAACCTTTATCAAAATATTGCACAAGCGCCAGACCAACTTGTTCCTGCAGATGGCAGTTGGGGTCAAAACCCTTATCAAAATATTCCACAAGAAGTTCGAGGCCAACTTGCTCCAGCAAATCAGAGAAGGGATCAAACCCCTTATCAAAATATTTCACAAGAAATTCTAGGCCAACTTGCTTTAACAGATCAGAGAAGGGGTCAAAACCCTTATCAAAATATTCCACAAGAAGCTGATGGCCAACTTTCTCCAGCAGATCAGAGAAGGGGTCAAAACCCTTATCAAATTATTCCACAAAGAGTTCGAGGCCAACTTGCTCCAGCAGATCAAAGAAGGGGTCAAAATCTTTATCAAAATATTCCACAAAGAGTACGAGGCCAACATGCTCGGGGAGATCAGAGAAGGGGTCAAAACCCTTTGCAACCATACGGAGAAAGGCCGAGTTATGCTGACATAGTGAAGGGAAGACCGCGGTAAATTTCTTATGGAACCGCTCAGTTTGATTAATGTGATATCAGATATATTACCTGAATAAATAATGTGGTTTCAGATAAATTACCTGAATAAATAATGTGGTTTTAGATAAATTACCTGAATAAACCAGAAGTAATTGTCTTTTATTAAATAATTTTCTGAATGGAGCATAATAAGTTGGCAATGAATATATTCTGAATGATAGGTAATGAATCCAGATTTGGGTATCAACAATCAAGGAAATATCGAAGCAAATGGGGAAATCTCAATCACGAATAAAATCTGAAATACTAGAAAAAACTGAACAAATCCAAAATAAACTTTAATCTGAAGACGCCTGGTTCACCTGAAGTAGAATTACTCCGAAATGGTGGGTGCAGAAATTAAAATTTTCCTATTTCTCTATAGTTTGTGGAGTTATAAAAAATATATATATTTTTAAGGAATGATTCTAAGGCAATATTAAGAAATATTTTACGATTTTTATAGTCTTCAAAACTTTATGAAATATATTTTCATTCTTCTCAGAGTTTGGCAAAAATGAAAAACACAAGTTTTGAAAAGGCTGCTTGGAAAATATGAAATAACTATTGGAAATAATGCCTCAAGGAGTACGGTTAAATGGCTGCAATGAACACAGGATATGCAGAAGATTTATTTGTTCAAAGACTCTAGAAACTTTCAAGCTATTGCAAATTGAACGGTATAAAGCCGAGTTCCACGCCTTCGTCAGCATCCTCTCCGCCTCTGCCAAAATACGAGCTTTGAAACAACATATAGATGATCATTAAAGCATGAAGATTGAAGAATTTTTTGAACAAAATGCAATGATTATTGGAGCTGTACACAAAAGAACTGATAAAATGGCATTAGTAACTTCTGAGTAACATTTTAGAAGTAATTAGAACTCAGTAATATCATAGCCCTTATGGTCTTTTAAAATCTGAAATATACTATTCACATCCAAATGGTTTAAGGTCATTTCGGGGGTTATTTGCAAGCAAAATAATGTTGTTTATATCTCTAAAATATTCCCAGTATGGTCGCCTATGACCTGAGAGTTTTTTTTCGATGGTTTCAAGCACTTTTGGGTGTCAAACAATGCCTAAAATAGTCCAAGCAAAAGAATCACGACCTGCTCAATGTGTTTTCAACCAGAGTAGAAGTGCAGCAAATAAATAAATATTTTTATTCATGAGAGAATGCATTCACGAGAAGTTTGACGTGCTAAAAGCTCTCACTGTAAACTCCAATTACCTTATTTACTTTAAAAAATTCAAGACCGCAAACCCTAGAAAACATGGGCCCCACAGTCAGACAAGGAATTGATCGGGATAACTATTGACTATCGATTTAAGTTTAAAACATTATACCGACGGTCATAGTTATTCCGATGAGAGTCTTGGGAGGAGTGAAATTCATTAGAAACTAGGTGTGCAATAGGTATGTCATAATTGGTCTATTATTTGGATATATTTGTGTAGTATACAGGGTCTATTGGTATGTCATTAAGAAAATGATATTGTTTGAGCAACAAAGAGATCAATGTAGAAGTGATAGATTCAAATAAACTATGCATCCACCTACAAGGATCCAAACATGATTATAAAAACTCTTTGAATCAAGAAGATAATCAGGGTCCATAACAAATAGGCTCATATTATGTTTGTAATAGGGAGAAAAATGGAGAGAGGTGGAGATTGAATTATAAACAGGGAGAGGTAAAGGGGTGAAGTGAGAGAGAGAGAGGGGGGTAATTAGATACAAATAGAGAGGAAGAGAGAGATAAAGATGCATATGAAGATAGAGATGGAGGAGAGGGATGTAGATAGAAAGAGAGATAAAGATAATGACAGGGGAGGGATAGATAAATATGAAAGAAATAAATATAGAAGGGAAAATGGAAAAATAAATATATGTAGAGATAGAGATAGATAGGCAAAGAGATGTAAATATAGATGTATAGGAAGAGGGAGAGAGATGCATGTGTAGAGATGAGTGGGAGATAAATGGAGAGAGAGAGAGAGAGATTTCGTATACCAATACAATTCTATTTTGGACTAACCAATTTTCTACCTTATTATTGTCATTTGAAATATTTAAAAAAATGTATAAATTATTGTATGACATACAAATAATTTTTTTAAGTTTATGCATTGGCTGGAGACATTATATACTTTTAGAATTCTGATACATCTAATTTTAAAATATTATATTTTAATAATTAGGAAACATTATTTTTTAAAATTGATATTATTCTATTTATTGAAATTAAGAATAATATAATTATAGCATATTTACTTAAATTTATTATACTTAAATATAGAAGAATAGACATAGATTTTGGTTTTTGTTATAAAGTAATTTACTATATATTAAAAATATACCTCCCGCGTCTCTCCCAATCCATAGTCTTAAGTTTAATTTCTTATAATTTTAAATAATATATATTAAAAATATTAATTAGATGTTATTTTTTTATTTGTTTAACGATGCATATTCTATTTGTATTTTATATAATAAAACTAAAATAATATTTGATTTTATAAAAAAGTAAAAAAATATAACATTGTTATACAAACATATGATTTTATAATATTATATTTGATTATATTAAAATTATAATAACAGTTAAAATATTGTAGATACATTATGATATATTTAATATATATTTAGATATTTCAATAAATTTAGGCTATTCAATTTATGTAGTAGATGAGCTCAATTGCTAGGCTATTCAGCAAATGGCATTGTTTGTGCAACAAAGGTTTGAATGGAGAAGTGATAACTTCACATTAAGTTTGCATCCATTCATAGGGATCCAAAAATGACTTAAAACCCTTTGAATTATGAAGATAATCAAGGAGAGATAAAGAGGATAAGAGCAAGAGAGAGGGCTAAGGAGATGGAGGAGATGGAGATATGAAGGAAAATAGAGAAGGAGAGATAAGGAGAGAAATAGAAGGTGAGATAGAGATAAAGATATAAGGAGATTAATATATATAGAGAGAGGGAGAGGGAGAGGGAGAGACACATAGAGATAGATAAGGAAAGAGTAGATATATAGATTTATAAGAATATATATATATATATATATATAGAAAGAGAGAGTTAAACTGTAAGATACAAATATAATTATATACCATGAATTAAAAACTATTTAATTAATAATTGAAATAATTGTAAAATTTAAAATAATTATCAATTAACTAAAATCAGTTAAATCAATTATCAAAAGTAGAAATGTTTAAAGAAAAAATCAATTACAAAACTAAATGTTAACTAATAGCCCATACATTTTTTAATCATTTTTCTTCTTTACGAACACACTCGTATAAGCCAAGATAAAAGTATTGTACAGGTTTTTCTTAAAGGTCTCTTTTCCCCGCTTGGCAAAAACCTTGGAGAAAAATGTCTGAAAGGGAAAAACGATGAACATCATCACTTGTGCATTCATTTTGTCAACATGTGAGTTCATAATTAGAGAAGGTGGTGATGGTTATTCACAATATTTTATAAAATTATTAATTATAATTGTCTAAATTAAATAGAAAATTATTTAATTAAAATAATTGAAACAATTCTATAATTTAAAATAATTTTTAATTAAGATCAAATTAATATTATAATTGATTAAAATATTTATAGATATTTTGTAATTATTTTGAATTTAGAAATAACGATTGATAACTTAAAAATCTATTTTATATATATTTATACCTTAAAATTAAATAACTTTATAATATAAATAATTTATATAATATTACTTTTAATTTCATTTCTAACTTAATTCTAACTACAATTTATAATATTAATTATTTCTTAAAGTAATTAAATATATTCTAATTAGTTCTAATTTTAATTCTAAACTAACTTTAAATATATATAATTACAACTTAATCTATATAATTAAAATTTTAGTAATAAAATATACTAATAAACTTAATTTTAAATCTAGTTCTTAATTATTATTATCTTACAATCATATTATAATAATAATTAAATTTATATAATAATAATATCTCAATGAATATAATATTAAACTTAATTTTATATATAATTCTTAAATATAATATTATTTTAAACTTACAATTAAATTTATTATTTTAATTAAAAAATTATAATAAAAAAACTCATTATAATTTATTTTATTTAAATTTGGCTACAAACAATTAATTAATTATAATTCTCATTATATAAAAAATAAAAAATTAAAATTAAACCTCAACCCTTATATAATTCTAATAAATGGAGCTAGTCTACTTGATGATAAAAATGCTCGTAGATCGTCTTGCATGTCTGAAATTACAATCTTGAAGAAATAATTTTCGTTCAATGCATGAACTTATTCGGATAATGAAAATATTTCTCGAAAGGATAAGAATTAAAATAAAAGATGAAGAGGGATTTTTTCCATAGCAATCATATGAGAAGAAATTCTACTAATTGAGTAAAATTGGGAGATACAAGAAAAAAATATTCATATTAATAGGAACCTGGTAAGCTTTCATAAAATGATGAATCATGAATTATTTTCACATAAAGTACAAAGAAAAGAAAAGGGGTAAGAGGCAAGTATGAAATATTTTGTAAAATTAAGGGTCTGAAAAGGAATTTTCCCACTCTAGAAAGCATGCAGTGATAATATTCTCTCCATTGAAAGGTAATCTAAATTTAGGCAATGAATAAATATAATACTATCATTGTTCCTTATTCTCTATTGTGCAAGTTAGAAAAATATAGAGTGGCTATTTGCATTTTATTCTGATTGGTCTTTCTGTGAAAATTAAATTTAGTCAAACTAACTGTAATTGAAGATATTTAATTGTAATATTGAGGGTTAGGTAACTGATAGATCCATGCAAGGAAGGATTTTAAGGCATTGGTCTATTACATATAAATTTCAATTCAATCATTACTATACTTTTCAATTTTAGTTTCATGCAAGTAGGAGATAGAAAGAAAAGGAATAAGAAGTAATCACGTTAAAGAAAGAAGTATTAGGAGAAGTTAGATTATCCAGAATAATAAGATAATTTATCCCAAAGACATATGCTACTTTGAGATAAAACTAGAAGAAGAAGATATAGTGTGAAATCTTCTATAAAAATCACCAAGTACAAAGATTAATTGATGAGTAGGTACACTCACCTAGAACCTGTAGATCCTAAAGTTACAAAGTTAGCAACCTTGAAAGGTTCACTCTATTAGTTGGCCAAATCAATTGGAAGATTTGATCATTGAGAAATGCATACTAATACATTTCTCCAATCTGTTGAGTTGAGAACCAACACATTGTATCATAGTTGATTTGCTACTAGAGTGATTGAACAATAGAAACTATCAAATTCCTCTACCGAGGTTTAAAATATTACTAGTAACATCACTAAAACCACCTAATCTACCACTTAAATTGATTATGTAACTGTCAAACACCCCTCTAGCCACTAAGGGGCCACTTTTCCCAGGTTGTATGACAATCTCACACTTACATAAGATATTATGTTCCTCCATACATTGTCATCTATTATCATTGATAGAATAAATAAAATCTTTTTCTAAGGAAATATTGGATTTATCTATATATAGCTATATAATATGTCATTCACATTATTAGTTGTGTTGTAAGATTTTCTTTTCATTTGGAGAGACATAACAATATCATAATTTATAAACTTTTTAGTTCCATTTCAATTGAATATTTAATAACATTAAGTTATCAACATATTTCATTATAATATACCTTTTTTTGGTTTTTGACTTAAATAATAACTTTAGATACTAAAAGAGAAAATTAATTTTTATTTAAAAAATTAAATATTTAAAATACAAAATTAATTTTAAAAGCCTAAAAGAGTTTATCATTTTATTTATGTTTATTTCAAATCAAATACTGAATAAGATTACTTAATTAATTGAAAATGTGTAAGTCATAGTACTTAAAATATTTCATCATAATTTATTTTTATTTTAACAATATTTATTTAGTTTGTTAAAATAATTTAATATAAATATTGTTAGCAAGAAAACTAAAGGAGATAGCCTAGAGTTTTGTTCCTAAAGGAATTTGTTATTTTTCATCATTTGTACTCAATAAAGAAAATATGTATCCACTTGATTTTTTTGCCTTCTGGACCTCTTCAAGGTAGGAGTAATGGGATAAACCTATTCATCTTCCTCTATGTGGTAATTCTAAACATCATCATAACTCTTCGATCCCTCTTATTATTTTCCATCCTCAAATCTATCTAACTATTATTCTACATGTGTATCTTCTGGCTTGTTAATTTTTGTATCAAAGTGCATTGTCTTTGTCTTGTTTGGTTTCTCTTAACATAAGTAAGCTTAAACTCCCAAAAAAATAATATCTCTAGATAGAGGATTACAATTCTCATAACCTTTTACATTCTCATCATAACCAATTGCAGTGTTGTAAACATACACCTTTATACAAATCCATGCTTATCTAGGCCCCATTTTAGCATTCCTAGACTTCAATGCCGAGTATTCTTCACACAACTCAATTCAATATATCGTTTCAACTTGTTTTCCCTATTTAAGACCCCAAGTCCCAATTTGAGATTTCTTTGGAGAGAGAATGGTGCCTAGGGTTCCTCACTCCCATTAGTTTGGTCCAAAATTGTGATACAAAGGACACAAGAATGGATGAAATCAGGTAGGACACTTGACAACATGAACAAACAACTCAAGCCTACATTGAACCTTCATGATTAATTTCTTGTGCATTATAAACACATGACAATAGGGCTACAAGGCTAGCAAGAGGATTCACTTTTTTGCACATTGAAATCATTATTATTTGAAACTTTTGGATATTGGGACACAATAGAAAAAATTATCCAACCCTTCGCATTGATTTGTTGCACTAGCTAGACCACTTCCTTGATATAAGGCTTCTAGGCCTATTAGGACAGTCCAGGTGGTTTTTGGGCCTAAACTTTCTAATCCCCAACTATAAACATAAACCAAAAATAATTTAAGACACCTTTTATATAGATACACAAAATATGTGAAAGTCAATTGGGGTTACTTCATATTGTTAGAGATATCTCTTGGATTGCCACAGGGTATTAAGCCTCCTATTAGGCCTTACTTACAAAGAAAGAGTCCTAAGGACAATTTCAAAACTCTAATATCCACTTCCAACAGTGCAAGCATATCATGAATAAATATATTACATAGGATTTTGCACTTCTTAACTTTGTTTTTACTCCAAACTCCAAATCATTCACCATACCCATGCTTCCACGACCTAACACATGGGGATGTTTGGCGATGACTGTCTCATACATGCTTCAAAACTCAATCCCTACAAAAAATGATTAAAAATCACTTGTATAACATCTACATCTATCATTAAACTAAATTTAGGGTTAAGAAATTAGTGGGATGGCAATATTTCTACATTTCTTTACAAAAACCATTAAAACTAGGGTTTTAGACCAATTCTTAGAGAAATGCTCACACAAGACTCAAAGCTTAGTGAAATTCTACAATACGGGTGCCAAAGGAATGGTGATGCATAGGGCTATAAAATTCATCTGGTTTCAAGTCCTCCCCCATCCATACAAGAGAGTAATGATCAAATTAGCCACAATGTATTGGGAAAATTGCAGAGAACAACCATATATTTTTATTGAATTCTTCCTCCACTTGTTACACCCAACAACAACAATGTCTCCTCATTCCAAAGGGGGATTTTTATACATGTATTAATCATTTCCAATGCTCCTAAAATAAATTTAAAGTTGGTGAGCTATTGGAACTACAACTTGTTAATGTTGCTTGACAACTCAAGTAACTTTTACATCTTTTGATACCATTTTGCCAAATGTGTGCCCATGACTCCAGAACCTTTCAAACATACTAAAACTTAATTTAAAACACAAATTACATCATTTCCACACCATTTTTATTGAGTGGTTTGACCATGCTTGATGCAACCAAGACCTTATAGGTCAATGTGACATATGTGTCATCAATGGTCTTACAAATTGGTTTGAAAAGATTGGAAATGACTATAAATGATTAAAAATAGTCATTAGGACCTTATTACATCTTTACAAAACTCAAAAACAAGAAAACCTAATGAAAACCATTACAAGGAATCAAAGTGATCAAGGTCCGCCTGCACTAAATTGAAATCACATAGCAATTAACTTGATTTAGTGGGGAGTATTTTCCTGTGTTGCTCTGCTCCATGTAAATTGCACCCACAAAAGATTGGGAGAGATATATAAGCAAGGTATCCTCCTTTATTTTTGTATATATATGATCTATTCACTACGAGGATGAAGAGATCCCACAATTTCATTTCAAGAGAAAGAGATTAAATATAAAGGTGTTTTAGACTAGGAGTTTGTTGCAGATCTATGCATTTGTGATGGCCTCCATGATTTTCTCTAAGACATTTATGAGCATTTTGACACAAAGAAGGCCTATAAAGGCACAATTTTTTTTTTTATATAGCCCCTTCTACCTTAGAACACACTTTCAATTTCAATTTCAATTTCATTTCAATTCAACTTCAAAGTTCATTCCTAAATCAAGGTTTAAGTTAGGCAAACTATTTTCTCCCAAACAATCTCCTCCCTTTTCCATGTGTAGGAATAGGTTAAAAAGATACTAAAAGAGGTGTAGAATCATTTGAAAAAGATCTATATTATCTAATTCATCAAAGCTCAAACTAACTAGAGTTGGACAAGTTGGGTGATTGAGTCCTAGGACTGGGTCAAGCTGGGAAACTAATTCCTTGCACTTTTCCCTCAAATTTATATTGTAGGTTAGTTAAAATATGTACTTATACATGTACTTTTCGGGAATCAAGCTTTAGGTCGATTGTCTTCTTATGCATGTAGAAAACTATAATTTTAGCTTACTTACTCATAATTTTTTTATTTTTCTTGACAAATATATTTCACATTTCAACTCACTAGTGAAGGACTACTGCATCCACCATTTTTTTGAGCCATCTTGAACCTAATAGATCATTCTCCTTTCAAATGTAATCAATATGAAAATAGACATAGCTTCCTCATTTTCATACATTAAGCTAGTGAACCATATTTCTGAACATTAGACCAATGAAGATACATTTCGAAGCTTTTGTATCTATTTTATATTACTTTTCCTAAGGCTCATGAAAAAAATTCTCACCACCTAAAATTTTTAAGTGTGCAACTAAAATCCTTCTACTTGTCCACATTTCATAAGTACTTTTGTTAATAAGATTAGAGAAAGGAGATATATTAAGTAAATAAAAAGAAGCAACAAAAACTTCTAGGTAAATTATCTATCAATATTATTACCACTTAACATGCTCCTATCTCATTTCAATAATGTTTTGTTCATTCTTTCTGCTATCCCAATTTGTTAGAGAGTATAAGCATTAGTATTTTGCCCAATAATACTACTTGTTTACAAAACTCATCAAACTCCTTGGAACTATATTCGTCCCATTATCTATCCTCAACACTTATTTTAATATTTGATTTCTTTTTCACTAACGCCTCAAATTCCTTAAAATTAGTGAAAAAATTACATTTAAAATGCATAGAATTAACCTAAGTGTATCTTGAGAAATCATCAATAAAAGAAACATAATAATAAGATTTACCCAAAAAATCAACATCCACTAGACCACACACATTTGAATGAATAATTTCTAATGATCTCTTTTCCTTATAGATTCCTTTAAGAAATGATGAACTATGTTATTTACCTGTACTCAATGCCCATAGAAATCTTTTTTGCCTATAAAATAATTAGAAAAACTAGCTATCAACTTTTTATTTAGAATGGTCGTAAGACCTTTTTCACTAATGTGACCAAATATCTAATGCAACATAATCCATGCATTTTCAATTATAGTTGCATTGACATAGTTACAAAAGTAGATGCATTAAGCCTAATAAATTTCCCTATCCATGATCCTTTAAGTACCACCTGTTGGTGTAAATAATTATTCATCATGGATATTATTACACCTTACTTAAGTTTACTTAAGAAATGCATTTCATAGTAGTTTGGGTATGAGACACTTGGGTGTTTGTGCCACATTGGGATAGTGTGTGTAGGAGAATTTCTACCTTTTATGGTGTTGATCCTGTTGTTACACTCCACATTCAGTGGGTGATCCATCTCATGTGGACTATTATATTGTTTCTCCTACATACCCACACCTATTTCCTACCTACCCTTGTTTCTTATTGAGCCACATGTCATGTTTATCTGCTCACATATCTATATAGCCTTGCCTATATAAGTAGGCTCATATTCATTGTATGTAACAATTGATTAGTGATTGATGATCCAGTTGATCAGTATTTTCATCTTGATAGAATACAATTTATTTCTATCATATATTTTGTTCTCTCTTATTTCTGCTTTCCATTGCCTCTTGATCTTAGAAAAATCTCACATGGTATCAGAGCTGGTCCATGTCTCACATTGTATCAGAGCCATTAGAGTGTCATTGGTTTGCCAATTAAGAGAAATTTGGGGTTTCCATTTTGGAGATTTTTATTGCAAGTTATTATTGAAGCTTGATGGGTCAAATATGAGGTTACCATTGGATAGAGGAGGTCAAAGAAAGTCAGTTTTGCCTTTTGTTTCATCCAAATCGGACTTTAGAGGCCAAATGTAGAGGCATTTGAAGTTTGACACTACGGCGGAAATTTTCCAGAAATTATAATTTTGCAGGCAATTTTCAAATAGCGATATATCACTCATCCGGACTCATTTTTTTGAGCAATTTTTTTTGTTTTTGGGTAGAATTTCATGATCTATATAGTGGTGTAGGACCTTTCTGATTTTTTAGATACGGGGTTTCTAAAAATCATGAAATCCCGAGTTTTACAACTTTGGAGGCTTCGTTTGGGCTCATATGGACTCCTTTTTAGGAGCCATTTTTTTTGAAAGTGTATATTTTTTCATCTACTTTCATAATCTACCATCTATTTGCAGTAATTTTAAGTAGAAATTGTACTTTCAGTATTTGGCCATTTTTGCCATATTTGGTACTTGCATTTTGCTTGGATCTCAGTTTAGATCACTGGCAGTATTTGTTGAAGTCTCTTAGATCTCATTTTAAGAAGTTATAAATTGAAATCAGAAGTCCACTTTGCCTTGTTTTGCAAGTGGCCCATTGTATACGCACTAAGTATAAAGTACCAAAATCACCATTTTGGGGGCATTTCTTGATTGAGTATTTTGGGGGGGTGTCTTGTGTGATTGTGCCTCTCTCTATCTTATATTTTTTCATTTTTGTGCTATGGGTTCTCCTAAATTTCCACTTTTAACTCCTCATAATTATGCATCATTGAAAATTAAGGCATGGAGTAAACTAATAGAAAAAAGACTCATTCATTATGTAAATGAAACTATTACAGCACCACCTGATCCTAAGGCTGATCCTAATACTCAAATTGAATGTCTTACTAAGAATGCTATGACACTTGGAACTCTTAGAAAGTATGTATTAGATGACCTCATTTTTCACATTGATAAGTGTAGTACAATTAAAGAGGCTTGGGATATTTTTAAGAAATTGTATGGTCAAGTTGATGAGATTAAGGGCTACAAACTTGATAGTGAACTCACAACATTAGATCCCAAGGATTTTGATACAATCCAAGATTATATCACAAAAACAACTAAGCTAAGAGAAAAGCTAAAGGATTGTGGAATTGACAAAAAGGATGCCCAATTGGTTTATAACTTGTTGGACAAGCTTCCTTCAAAGTATGCAGCCTTTGTATCCAGCTTTCACACCCATAGGTTAGCTCAAGGTTCCTCATACACTTCTCCCTCATTTGGTTCATTCACGGAGATGTTGATACTTGAGCAATCTAAGTTGACCTTGATGGGGATTGTCAAATCTACAAAGTCACAAGCTTTGGTGGCTAATAAAGGGAATCAAAGCAATCAAGGAAAATGCAAGAATCAAAAGCAACTTAAGTCAAAACCACAACATGATGGAGCACAATCTTCCTCTCGACAATAAGGTGATTCAGCATTCTCACCTAAGAGGAAATCTTATAAGGACAATCTTTTTTGTGGATATTGCAAGAAGTCAGGACATGATGAAAATCATTTTTATAAGAAGGATATTGATGAGTTGAAGAATCTTCTTGAGAAGAATAGAATCAACCTACCTTCTAGAATGTGTACATCGACTTCTTCTAAGGATAAGGATAAAGGAAAGGATCACTCTTTTGGGATAGATAAAGGAAATGGACAAGCTCTTTGTGCTACTACAAGTCATGATTCAGGGAGATGGCTTCTAGATTTAGGGTCTTCTCATCATATGGAATCTTCACAGTCTATGTTTTCTACATTTGAGCCTTGGCACATGCCACAAATTTTGATGGGAAATCATACATACATGGATGTGATTGGGAAAGGATCTGTTGCCATTGGGGATAACTCCTTCAATGATGTGTTGTGTGTACCCCACTTGACAAATAATCTTCTTTCCATCTATCAAATCACACATGGGGCAACTAGGAAAATTGTGGAGTTCACACCTGATTCAATTATCATTAGAGACTTGGAGAGTGGAGCAATCATTACGACTGGAGTGGTTGATCATGCATCTCCATTGTACTCTTTTTCAAATTTTGGTCCTATTGATGAGGTTGATTCTTCCTATGTTGATGATTCATATTTTGAGGAGAACTTTGGGCATTTGAACTTGGGGATTCTCACATGTGACCCCGTTCTTGAGACTTGCATTTCATCTCCTTCCCTTGATATCACACCACCTATTGCACCTGATGATGCAGATAGTGCGACAGTTTTGCCTTCTTATGATTCAGTGCAACAGGATATTTCATGTCTTCTAGCTTCAGTTGATTGGGATGCCTACTTGACAAACATTGTAGGTTTGTTTGTGGAGTCCTACATTGCAGATTTGGGAGACATCATTGATGGCATTCATCTTCTCTTTGATGAAGATGATCCTTCTTTGATTGTTGCAAGGGATCACTCTGACCCTCTTGTGCATTCTCTACATGATCAATCTTTAGAGGTTGACATGATTGTGGATACTTTTGTACAACACTTGGAGGAGGTCTTTTTATCTTTTGAGGAGACATATGAGTCTTTGGATATTGTTCTACATTCTTCTCCTCTAGATCTTGGAGTGCCTTTTTCAGTAGTGTGGCACAATTTACCACCTTTGGAGGGGGTACCTTTCAGCATTGACATGGGGACACTTGAGCAATTTTCAGAGATTCCTTTCATCATGAGTATTTTTCCTACATCTTCCTTTCATGGTTGGGGAGACTTTTTGGATCCACCTTTGGTTTTGTTTCTTCCTACGGGGAGGAACGTGGTTTGACGTTCATCGAGCAGTTTCTTCTTTCATCTTCGAGCTTCTACCAGTGGTGTAGATTCCACATTGAGGGGGGGCTTCATGGTCTCTTCTTCTCTTTTATGGGGGGGACACTATGTTGTTCTTCTCATTCATCATTGAGAGCATTGTGTGCTTTCATCATCTCTCTTTTGGGGGAGGGTTTTTTCCCATTGGGTTTTTCTCTCTTTCTCCATTTATGGGAGATTGCATTTGCATTTGTACATGGGTACCTAACATGGCCTTGTAGCCGGGACCCATCTTGCATTCCTTAGTTGCATTGTAGACTTTAGTGCATTCCCCCAAGTTGCACTTAAGGGAGGGTGTTGGTGTAAATAATTATTCATCATGGATATTATTACACCTTACTTAAGTTTACTTAGGAAATGCATTTCATAGTAGTTTGGGTATGAGACACTTGGGTGTTTGTGCCACATTGGGATAGTGTGTGTAGGAGAATTTCCACCTTTTATGGTGTTGATCTTGTTGTTACACTCCACATTCAGTGGTTGATCCACCTCATGTGGAATATTATATTGTTTCTCCTACCTACCCTTGTTTCTTATTGAGCCACATGTAATGTTTATGTGCTCACATATCCATATAGCGTTTCCTATATAAGCGGGCTCATATTCATTGTATGTAATGATTGATTATCGATTGATGATCCAGTTGATCAGTATTTTCATCTTGATAGAATACAATTTATTTCTATCATATATTTTGTTCTCTCTTATTTTTGCTTTCCATTGCCTCTTGATCTTGGCAAAATCTCACATGGTATCAGAGCTCGTCCATGTCTCACACCACCAAACTACATCTTACCAGCCTACAACTATAATTTTCAAATGTCACATTCATTTTATAATTATTCAACTTTGATATAGAAAGAGGATTTCTTGCAATTGCTATAATATAGAAAACATTATCAAATGTCTTTACTCTTCCATCACTAAAATAAAAATTTACCTTTAATTTACCAACAATATTCTTTATTCTATTTTCACCAAGGTTAACATCTCCCCCATCATATGCTTTGTAAGAGTAAAACAACTTATTATCAATAGTCATGTGGTAGGAGGCACCTAAATCAGTATGTCAAGCATAATCACTAACAATGTTATTATACATACAAAAAGAATCAAGATCATCATCATTGGACCTTTTTGTGATGAATCAAATAAATTTTTACTAACCCTACCTTCCTTCTTTACATTTCCTCTTTTTCCGCAATTGCAGCAATTTACTCTTTTCTTTCTAGGGGTCTTTGATCATCCTTTTGACTTTTCCCACTTATTATCCCCTTAAAGCCATTTCTATTTTGACCTCCCTCACACATGTAAGATATATTGGGAAACAACATTCATATAATTTCTTCTCACCTCTTACTGAACAAGTATGGAAATCAATTTGTCATTGTTTATCTCTATACTACTACTTCTAATAGCAACAATCAAATTTACCAAAGACTTGGGAAAAGAGAAACAAGACAAGATAATTTATCTTCATTTTCTAATTTAACATCTATCAATGCAGGCTAATTCATAATATATTTAAAAGCATTCAAATAATTATTAATTTGTTCATTCTCTTTTATTTTAAAATAATATAACCTTCTCTTGAGTTATAACTTATTGGAAAAAATTTAAGATTGACAAATATAACCAATCTTCCTACATCACTTGTATGTAGAGCCTTTTTCAAATACATTATTGATCATCAAATTGGTAAGACACAACCAAACGGTTCCTCGTGCCTTCTTGTCTAATTTTTCAAAGCATAATCCAAAAAAATAGAGTCATATGGTTCCTTTTAATGTGAAACTAACAATCATTGATCTATTTCTTCTAAAATATTTTATATATTCAATTTCCACATCTTGTAGTCAATGCCATTGAATTTAAAAAAAATTGTTCAAGAAGAATCCATGGCATTCAATATTTTCCCAAAATTGTACAACCACACAACAAAATTTTCCACTACAACAAAAATCTTCAACACTTAAAGAGAATAGCATCACCCTCTCAACAAAATATTTTTTCTCTAATACCAAATGTTGAGAAACAAGGTGAAGGAAGCTTGAAATATTAACTTTATTATATGTAATTAAAAATTTGGAAAGACTAAAACATCTAAAACTAAATCTAAAATAAACATGTGATTACACCATTCAACATAAATATAAAATAAAACATACCAAAATAGGCCGTATATTTACATCAAGAAATCCTTTTGGGAAATTTCTCCTCCAAAGAATGAGCGAAAGTATATTATTAATATTTAAATGAAAGACTAAATAAATAATACAATTATCATCTCTCCTATAAATGATCCCATAAATATTAGGAAACCTCAAAGAAACTATGCTAAAATAACTATGCATTGGATCCAATTTATTGTCTAAATAGAAGAGAAAAAACAACTGTTGTTTTCTTAAAGCAAGGGGCCAAAACCACTTTACAAAAACTCATTCCATAAAGAATGAATAGCCAAGATGCATAATTAAATAATTAAGCTCTTGAAGTGACTCCTCTTTGAGTGACAAACCTAAAGCCATTAAGATTGTAGATATTTTGAGTTCTCTATATTCATTACCCTTCATGTCTCAATATGGATGTAGGAAAGATTGTATTTTATTCATTTAAATTTATGTGTAACACCTCTTTAAGATGCAATTAAAAATAGCAATACATTATAAATCATTAATATTTTCCTCGCATGTCATAGGAAACACTTTCCATAAAATATGCAGACATATGAATGTCTTAGGATTGCAATTTAGTGTCACCTTATTCTAAAATTATTATCCTATTTGTGAAAACCTATCTTTTAGTTGAAAATTTGTGGCTTCCATTAAAAATGATATTTTAAGGGGTAAAGGTCGCTCCTTGGTGGTTATATGGGAATAGGTTATGTGGTTTTAGTGATGAGAATTGAAATATTTGAAACTTAGGAGGGAAATTTGATAATTTTAGGATAAAACCACTCTAGTGGCATGTCAACTATGATATGGTGGAGTAGATAAGCATGCCCCTTGGGTGATGATGATATGTCAATGGATTTTTTATGCAGGAATTATTTTTTAGTCTTCATAGTAGCTAGAGTGAATTATTGGCTCTAATAATAATGTAAGTTCATACCTAAACCTTTAACAACTAACTGAAATAAACCAAGATCAAATTAAGATAAATCATAGGCATGATAAAAAATATAATATGAGAAAATTCAACCATGTAAATAAGATGGAGAAGTAGAGTACATATAGCTAGAGTGATTGGGTTGAATAAGAAGTCAAACCCAACACTCAATAAGGGGTGGTGACTTGCCTCCCACTAAACTAGCATGATGTATATAAACTAAGTCAACACCTCTCTTAACAACTCTTACATGATCTTGACAACTTGAACGAACAAGTATCAAGTATATAGAGACGACTATGTAGGCTTAAGTAAGCCTAAGTGTAGATAAATTAAATAAATACACTAACATTAACTATTCATATAAATGAAATGATAAAATTTTTACTGATAAAATTATTAATATAGGTCTTCCAATCCCAATGTAATCATCCAAAAATTATGCTCAATGATGTAGGTAGGTGAACATTACCTATAATTATGTTGAGTGCTTTTACATTAACTATAAAATTAATTCTCTTTACTTACAAACCATACAATTATACTATGTGTATAAATTTCCAACCTCTCCAAATCTACAAACCTCATGAAAAATCGAAGAAATATTTTATAACTAAAATATAAAAAATAGGGATTTAATGGATATTTTTTACTTAAAAGTGATTTTTGTTTTGTTTCAAAATACATCCAATAAATTTTTATCCTTAAATCAGCCTCAAATCCTAGGAGTTTATAGATATAGAGCTATAATATCATGTAAGAGTTAATATTGAGCTATAATATTGTAAGATCATATTCAAAGAGAACATAACCTCCCACAACATGGTAGAGCATAAGGATGGATTTATTTTTGATGGATGCAACAACGTGTGATGATAAAAAATAGATCAATAACTTACTTTCTCCGATATTTCAAAAAATATACTTGAAGGTGTCCTTATATAGGAAAGGTTGAGAGATAAGGATATAAAAGATTTTGAAAAGTGTCTTGATCCTATATCATGAGACAACTAGCAATAGTATAAGATAATCTTATATGATTACTAGAGACTTACAAAAAGATTAGTTTAAACACTTAAGTAAACTTAACATGTAAACAAGTGTTAATAGGACCTGCTAGGTCAACTCGATAGATAGTGTGTCCCATTCATATCAACACTCTTTAGTCACTAAAATGGTCTCACATGAAGTTTATTAATTCTTAAAAGTTACACCTTCTATGAACTATAAATGAGTCATAATTTGACCTATGAGGTGGACACAAGAACCCTTGATTTATATTTTCAAGATTAAAATATTATGTTAAGAGAACCTAGTATGAATTTTATTTTTGTAATAATAATGTAAGAGTCATTAGAGATTTACATTCTCTCACTACATGCAATAAATAAAGAATGTTCTTCTAATAAATCTATTGATTATTAATACGGATCATTTTTTCAATTAACTAGTTGCAAGCCATTTCAATGAAAAAAGTGATGCAAGGGTATGGATTACTTCACATAATAGTTTTGGAAAAAATGACATCTCTTAACAAGACTCAAGAAAATGACATTAAAGTTATGAAAAAAGAAAAGGAAAAATATATTTCTCACAAATTATATGTGTATTAAACGCAAATGATAGAAATGAAAAATGCATAAAATATAGATTAAATTAAAACAAGTACATTAAGACCTCAAGAAGATCGAATAATGTATGAATGTAGATATATGATTTTGGTTACCGAATATTTTTATAGCATGACTATATGATCAAGATGGTTAGATTTTGAAATGATCACCATAACAATAGCATAAGATTCAAACCATAAAATATAATTTAAGGCCATTAAAAGTAGAGTCTTCAATAAGAGAACCAAGGGATAGAATTAAGAGACTTGATGGATAGCTAAGATTTAAAGAGGATAGAAAATTTGAATAAAATTTGTAGTCATGTGAAAATTGTCACTTGAAGAATATGATCTAGGCTTTAGATAAGGTTAGGGAAACATCTTTATGAAAATGCCCAAGATTAAGAGGTTAAGTTGAGATGGATGGATAGGATATAATGTTGATTTAACTTTTTCATAGGTGTCTAGGTTCAATGAATGGATGACAAGGCTTAAGTAAGACATGTGAAAGGGATGAGGTGGGCCACTTGTCACATGATTACGAATTGAGATTATGATTTGTGTGAACAAGATGAAAGGCTAAGATTGAGAGGATAAGGATAATAGTAAATTAAGCATTTATGAAATTAATTTAAATAATAAATAAATATTCATTTACTTAATGACATATAGAAAAGTAAAATAGAAACAAATAAATAACACTAATTTAATTAACTGAATTGGAAATTTAAGAAACTAGTTAAACAAATAAATTAATATTTATCTAAATAATGGGATATGATAAAGATTAAATAATTAAATAAATATAAAAATTTATTTAATTAAGGGTATTATAATGGGAATGAGATTAATACAATAAATAACAAATATTTAGTTAATTAATATAGGTTAAGGTAGGCTAAAATTAGGTTTGTCTAGTTAAGGGACAATTTGAGGTGTCTATAATATATTGCGTAATTGAGCCAAGTTATGTTCTAAATTGGTTTTATATTCAAATTAATTGAATATAAATATATTTATAGATTTTAATTAGTTCTTTAGAATTTTTTGTTACCTTGAACTCACATGTGCAGATCCCATTATTTTTTCTTACCTTCAAACATGATCTATAATACATTCCTCACTCATATTTTTATGATATTATAGATAATATTATATATTATAAATCCCTCTAAGGACTCATCAAGTACTGCTAATTTTTCAGATTTAATTTCCTCTATTTTACCCTAGGATTTTTCTTATAATTTGTCTAATATTTTATATTGAAGGTCCCCTTTCTATGATATTATAGATACGATTATATATTTGAAATCCCTTCAAAGACACACAAAATACTATTTTTTTAAATATTAATTGCCACTAGTTTACCCTAGGATTTTACTTATAATTTGTCTTATATTTTACATGGAAGACACTACTATTAATTTTTTTAAATTAATTTCCACTAGCTTACCATAGGGGTTTAATTGTATTTTGAATAATATTTTATATGAAATAAATTTTGTAGAAACTTTCACAATATTTGTAGCTATGGTTTACAAGAAATGGTAAAAATTATCTAATACATAGTCTTGCATAATGATTTTTTAAATCCTACCACACTTTTCAAATATAGATTTCCCCTAATTTGATGCAGAGGAATCAACTTATATTTCTCACTTGAGAGGCCTTTATTATTACCATATAAGTGTCATTAACTTTTTTTAACTCTATATTATATTGTCCCTTTATTATATATTGAAATACAAATTGTAAGAAGGTTGAGTATACCAACAAGGAGGAGAAATGGGAGGAGGCATTTTACACACGCAGCCATTGTTTTCTCCTATATGCAGAAATCAAAACAATCAAAGAAATTTTGGTGTGTATAATTTTGGAAGGGAATGGGCGTTATATAGAAGGCTAGCAGGCAATTATGAGGCATGAGTGGTAATAAAAATTTATAAGAGAAAATGGTAATGTGTGATAACTACAGATTAGTTGTACTTCTTGCCAGCGTTGGGTGTCCCCCACCTAACAACATGTTGGATAACTACACATTAGATTCTGTCTTCTGCCAATGTCCATATGAAATAACAATTGTCTTTTTATGGACCACAAAAATATCGTGACTTCAATTATTTCATGTTGCCTCTTGCCTACTTACTGTTTATGATCCTATCAATCTTTATGCTTATTTAGTGTATTTTTTAATTGTGTCTATTAGATTTTGTTGATTAAAGGCTTAGATTAGTAGCTATCCATTTGGATTTTGTTAGCTAAGAGTCTGCCATAACATCATTTAATGAGTGAGTAGCCATCTATTTGTATATTCAATATCTAGAACCTTTTTATTAATGAGATCAATTGTACAATTTAATAGGTACCAATAATACATGATTAATTGTGAAAATGTAGTAGCCATCAAAGTGAATAGTTAAGGGGGCATAGGGAATATATGTGGGAAAAAAACTCAAAATTATAATATTTTGGTCCTTGTGTGCATATTAAACTGCACAAAATTCATCATAACTACCTAGAAGCCAAGATAATGCTATGGGAAGACCACCAATTACTGTTAATATTCTAATTACCATTCACTCCTTTCTCACCAAACCTATCAATTACTAACTTTACGGAAACCCAGAAAATGATAATAAAAAACCCATTAATAAATTTCACATTGACCAATAGTCACCCAGTTTACCTCTAGTGGCTAGAATTTTTAGATATTAATTATAAGAGTTCTTTACCTTTATTGGTACCCATAGTGCATCCCTATTGGGTAATTTGAGCATAAGTATTGGCCATTTCTAAAGTGATTGTAGTGCAATGTTTTTTAGTAAGATAAATGGTTTTTACAAGGACTCGACACCCAAAACCATACAAAAAAAGATTAAAATGGTAGAAAACGAGTCTATAACCAACACCCAAATGACCACAAAAACAAGGGATTCACCCCACAACACTAAACCTAATAGGAACACCAACAACACAAACAACAAAAAACTAACCAAGAGTATGCATGAACTTAGAGTTCTTCTATATAATATTCTTATAGTTTTCCTTGACCTCTTCCATTATGAATCTCATGGTGCTTCTCTCTCAGTTTTTGGTTCTCATTCTATTAGGGGGTCTAATTCTAACTTGCATATCTACCCCTTGAGAACTTGGATCCAAATTCTTCTTTTCCATCTTGGCAACTGAAGGTAGAACCTTGTCAATTGGCTGAGATTTTTGGATGGCAATCATCTCGTTAACCTTTTTCAGACCTTTTGCACTATATTTCATGGCTTATTTCCTTATTTCCATGAAGTTCATCAGTTTTCTCTTAAGTTCCTCCATACTTTTCTCTAAATAAGAAATCCTTGACTTGTGTTCATTTTCATAACTTTGACATCTTTTGTTAGTTTTTGAGTCATTATGACAAGCTTATTGGCCTTGTCTAGCATAGGATTCTTAATGGAAGTTTTTATTATGTCTTTAATGCCATGTTTAAGAGAATAATCTCGTTGTTAACCCAATGAAAGAATTTTTTCTAGTTCTTAGTGGATTTTTCTAGGAGCACATCAAAGTCTATGTCTGTTTTAGGCTCTCATGGGTCCACTTGGCCCACAATGAGAGGGATGTCCAATTTTATTTATTCTTCTTCTTTACCCTTTTAATCCCATATTTTTCCTAATTTTATCTTTTTCAAGCTCAGCGGGCCCAACTCTTGAGGCTTAGAAGTGGGGGTTTTAAACTTACTAGCTGCAAGTCTAGGGTGTTTGTTTCTTTTGCTCCTACTAGTACCAGAAGTAGCTTTCTGTTGTGGGCCCTCTTCCTTAAAAGGACAATAATCAAGATCCTCCAACATGTTAAGTTCATGCCAGTCCATATCCTCTACCCTCCTCATGAATCTCAGTTTTAGAGATGACTCGCACATTAGGGCTAACAAAAAATTTAGGGGTTTTTTAATAGGAGAAGTTTTAATTTTTCTGCACTTTAGCATATTCCATACTAAGCACAATTAAAATTTTGCATAGAACAGGGTTCTCACTATTCTTGACAGTATTCGCCAAACTATGCTCAAGAGAGGACAATAAATAGAAAGGAAAGGAAATTATTCTATCATGCCTAAAGTGATTTAGAATCATGAAATGGAAAGAAAAAATGCTAGAAAAATAATCGTCCAAACTTATGTACGTCATTATGACTGGCCATGTCCACCCAAAGTGTCATAAGGTCTTTCCTTTTATATCCTTCATCTGCCATCTTCCTCACTCGATCTCTTTCACTTTGTTTGTTGATGAAAACTGAAAGACCTTCCTATATAGTTTTCCTCTCCCTATAGAATAGTTTACCTTTCATTTGTAAGCTAGTAATCTCAACTATAAAGGCAACATCAATTTTGAATTCAGCCCTATAAGGAGTGAGGATATCATTATGCCAACCATTCACAAATTCATTTATCATCTTTGGCTCATCACCATGTAATTATTTGAGGTATGGCGCAAGACTACCATAAAAAATTTCCATCAAAAGGTCCGTGTTCTATTCTCACTTGTGGCAAGAAGTTAGCTCCATTCTATTTTTATCTCCTCCCATTCTTAAGCAACCTATAAAAACTTGGAGGTACCCAGTATTAGAACCAAACCCAAACCAAGAAGAAAAATTAAAAGGTTAGGAATAATCTAGAAACCTTGGTTTTGAATTTATACCACATACTATAATAAAAACCTTCACACATTTGACACAATGGCATCATTAATAAGTGGTCTTTGGACAAGATTTTTTACGTCCTTTCTTGTCAATTCACATAGGTGTATAGGGAATTTTTCCCTTATCGTCGACCACCTTATATCCTCATACAGAATGCTAAGATTTGCCATGTAAATTTTTGGCATATTCCCTTCTCAATACACACAAGAAATTTGAATTTTATACAGTTTAGTAATCATAATATGGCAGTCTTGGATTCAATTATTAATAGTCTAGCTAGGGGCCATCTATTTACTCAAACATTTAATAATTTTCAGTGAATCACTCTCTAACAAGAATTTTTTATGCCCTCCACGAATAGCCAATTTTAACGTAATGTAGACTGCATTTGCCTCAACAAAGTGATTTGTCTAGGTATCCAATGGCAGTGCCATAGGTTGCAGTGCAATGTCACTGGGGCCATCTTTAAGTAGGTATCCAACAACACTTTGAGGTGACCAATTGTTGACCCTTGTAAGCATAATGGATCCCACAACCTATGTTGTTACTTTGTAGAAGAAAGAGCAATAACTATATAGAAGTTAAGTCGCATATGGAGACAACTAATTTTTTTTTAAAAAAATTGATGTACTATTTAAGACCTGTATGTGTGCCAAATTAGATATAATAGATACAAGTATGCTTCCCCTATAAGAACTTAAGTTGCATATTAACAGAAAAAAATAACCAAAGTTAGATGTACAATGCATTTATTACTTTTATTATATATATAATTTTAATATAATCGATGTAATTAATTTTTATTTAATTATTAAAAATATTATTCTCTACACTTCAAAATTGTAATTCTTTATAAAAATATTTTGTGATAATTATTATTTTAAATATTAAAGTACATTTAACTCATATAATTTATTAGAAACTTTTAACATTTGTGTAAAACCCTTAAAAGTATATGATTTTTTTAAAATTATAAGATCAATTAATAATTGAATTTAAAAAGACCATGCTTTAGTTTCTATGTTTTGTAAATGTGTTAGATATTTTCTTGTATCTGAAACAATGTCATATCTTTGTTTACATATTCATAGTTGTTATTGAATTCATTTAGATCTACTATATTCATGATAAAAAATTTAAATTATGGTATTGACTCAAATTATCCCACCTATGAGTTCAATTGGAAGTGATATCTCCTATTATACCTATAAATTTGTAGACACCTAAAATTGTCTTGTCTAATTAAATAAATATCCTTATTTATTTAATTATTTGGGCCTAATTCTTCTATTAATTGAATAAATATTTATTTATTTAATTAGTTCATTTATCCTCTTCTAGCCTTATTTCTCATTTAAATAAATACTTTTATTTATTTAAATTATCCTTTTCCTAAATTAAATAAATATTTTATTTCTTTAGTTGATCCCACTTCCTCTATTAATTAAATAAATCTTTATTTATTTAAATAATTCATTAGCCTTTTCTACCTATGACACATGTCATTCATCTCTTAATTCCTACACTACCTACCCTCTCATAATTTTCTTATTTCTTTTACCTACCCTCTAATCATAGCCAACCATTTATCTTTTACACCTCTCAATCTTATCCCTCCATTTCTTATAGTGTTTTTTATATAAGGAGATGCTTCCTTCATTATCAACCCTAATCATTCTACTCAATCTTTTTCTATCCTAATCATTCTAATCATTCTATTCAATTCAACTACTAGCACCCCCGACTACTCTACACTTTCAAACTTTCACATGCGATCAAGCCTACTTGCAACCACATTTTCATTCTTTGTTGAGCTCTTGTGCACACATAAAATTTGAGAGAAAATATATCAAGCAAGATCAATTCAGATAGGAAGAATGGAGATTCAAACCCTATTAGACATGTGATGCTATAATCCTTGTGATTTCATTTGATTTGCATTGTCTTAGATAATCTTCATATGTTATGGTGTATCTTTGTTGTTGTTAGGCTAGGGTTTTATGGTTGAATCTATTTAGTCTTTCAATATTGTTTTATCCATTTTTAGCATAAACAATTTGGCACGCCCGATGGGACTCTTGTCCCTTTTGCATTTAACATCTTTTGTTGTAGATTTTATGTTTTTGAAGTTGCAGATTTGACATTTCCGACAATATTTTGACATTTTCGCATTTACGCATTTTGAGATCGTGTTTTTTATTTTCTATCATGTCTATAATCCCTAGACTCGCATCTACGTCTTCAACACTAGTTTAATTATTTATTTATTTGCAGATTACAGGGTCGCATTTGTGTTCCTAAATCGCATTTCTGAAGCCTTCATACACATCTGTGTTTGGTAGTCACGTCTATGTTCAGAAGACATGTATGTGATGTATCTAGGTGCGTTTGTGTTTTTCTATGGCGTTTGTGTTAGGTTTAACCGCATTTGTGTTTTACCTTTTGCATTTCAATTTTTTAATCCAGTTTTGAGGTTTTATTTCGTCATTTGGATTTCAGATCTAGTTTATTTTGAGCTAACATCTTCTGATCTAGCTAAAAAAATCGATGCAACTTGTCTTCAAAGCAAAATCATTTTGTCGAAGGCCCCTATTTCATAAATTCTTTTGGATCTAAAATTTACCTAACTTGTGTGCTTGCAGGAAGGGGTGATCATTTGAAACAATCCCTAATAAATCTTTGTTGTAGGACCTTGAAAAGGATTTTCTTTTGATCTTTATTGTGTGCCGTGTTTTCATAGATTATCAAACACTTCAATTGGTGCACTAAAACTGAATCACTGTCTTTTGTGTCTTGAGGAATAGGCTCTTTTTTGTTTAATCTTTAGAGGGCCTATCTCCTCATGTGGTCATTAGAACTACTAGTGAGGAGAGAACGACCCAACTGGTAGCGAGGAAAAGCCATCCTCTTCCGAACAACTATAAACAACTGTATTCATGGTCAAAACCATGGGTAACATGTGATGATTAGTTCATACTGACACTATGTCTCCCCATAAACTCACTAGATCAAATTTATTTGATCATTTGTAGGACGTAACCCCTACCGGCTGGGAGCCTTCTGTATTTACAAAGCTGAAAGTGCTGCATGTATGGCCACACGAGCGGTTTCCCTTACTAGCACCCTTTTGTTTTAGAAAGACAAAATCCTTTTAGTTGTTGGGTCAAGAGGTTGGACCTCTGGAGCAACCCACACACAGACAGTTCTTAGTAGAGATACAAAGTTCACCACGGGGAGTTTTCATGGGGACTAGTGCTTGGCTACCCTAGAGAAGTGAGTACTAAGGGTGGATCCACTGGGGTCAAGCATCTAAGTATCCGCTCTGAAAAATGTAGCCTTGGGGAACCGCATGTGGGATCAATAACTATTGTCTTGGCTAGCCCTAAGAATTGTGCTTGTCTTATTTTGAACAATCAAATATTCTAAACCAAACATCAAAACATTGTATCTCTGGTGTCTTTAGGTGTATGCAAAATATTTTTACATCAAACAACACACTTTCTTTGGAGTCATTTTTGAGTGTAAACACTTGCAAAAATTTAGTCTTCATCAACATTGTGTTCTCTTGTCATGAAAAAAAGCAATAAAAAATTCATAGTAGGTCACAACAAGCAAATTCACACATTGTAAAAATCGCACTTAATCTTTGGAAATGCATCTGTGTCGGATAGAATCACATTTGTGTCATCTAGCCGCGTCTATGCAGCGTAGAAACACATTTGTATCTGACAGAACAATGTCTGCATCATTTAATTGTGTCTGTGAAGTATACAGGCACGTTGTGATTAGAATTGGAAAACTTTACAATCCAGCCAATAAGAACTGTCAGTTTCAGACTTATTGAGCTTCCTAGGTTATCTCTTCGGGTTTTCATCTAGCATTCAACCTATCTTTGGGTCTCACAAAGTTCATCATTTATTTATAGCTTACATTACATTCACATTTGTATAAACTTGAGTCAAAAGGTCACTTGCTTGTCCTCATCCTGCTTTGTCAACACACTACATACAGCAACATTTTGCTAAGTGGTCCCTCATCAAGGTCTATCACCTTTGGGTCTCATTTGGTTTTACTTAGAGTCAAGTTCAACTTACCTCATCAAGAAAAACTATCATCTCTTTGTATGCCATGCCTACTCTACTATATACATACTTGGTCTTACACTTTAGACATTGCGAGTACACTTCAGATTCATTTACATTCCATCCAACTCTTTGTCTTCCATACTCTTTCCATTTTCATCTAGTCTCCCACATCTTGGTCAATACCTAGTTCATGGTTGAAACTCGCTCCCAAAAATCTAGGAGAGAAGCTAAAGAGGCTCAAGAGTCCGTAAACATGAGTACCTATGAGTATGACAATGATGTCTTTTTTAATTCTGATCATACCACATTACCTAACAAGGATGCCTATAGAAACATTCCAAATGTTGAGAACATGGACACCACAAACAACAATGACACACACAATGAAAATATGGACAACTTTTCTATACATTCAACAAAAGTGGAAGACTCCATTATGGGTCCCTTTTTTAATCGATTGGTTGAGGAAATAATGAGGAGAGATAGACAATACTTCTTACAAGTGATGGCACAAAGTGGAGCCAAGATTCCTCATGATTTTGACATATCTCAAATAATGGAAAATTGACCTTTGCAACAACCTCACCTCAACATGGATCAAAGGAGGCCTAATAGTGGAGGCAATAGAGGACCATATATGGTGCCTGAATCAACATCATCTTTGTTTCAAAAACTTGATGGCCCATACACACATGGTCAGGCATATGATAATCACCTTTGTAGATCATTATGAAAGTCTTATGTAGAAAAATATACTTAATCACATTCCAATGCTAAGGACCAACCACCAAAGAAATTGGATATCCAAAGCTATGTTCAAACTTTGGACACAAGAAAACCCCGCATCAAATTTGGGTACAACACACTATAACAAACTCATGACATGCCTATAGAGTATGGTATGCATGGACAAAACAGATATTCCATTCCTCATCATGACTCTATACCAAGTGGTCTTTATACAGAGCATCATTATAGACCTCCTCCATATGAACATGTGTATGATCAATACCATCCATATATGCAACATTCTCCTCCTCCACCTGGTTCTTAGGGCACTGGGTATGGTCCAAGAAGTCGGTCTCCACCTAAGAACAATTTGGAACAAAAAATTAAGGACTTACAAAAAAAAATGGAGGACATAAATACACCGAAGCCAACTTACACAATGAGAGATATATGTCCCTATCCATTTGAAAAAATCATTCCAATGCCTCCATTTCCTACACACTTTGTGACACCTAAGTTTGATAAGTACAAAGGAAAAGGGGATCCTAAGGCATATATAGATAGTTTTTCATAGCTTGCATTGAGGTAGCAGCATAAGAGACATATTTGATGAGATTATTCCCACAAAGCTTAGGTGATCAAGCTATGGAATGGTTCTCCCAACTCCCACCTGGAATTAAGTCATGGGGTGACTTAGCAAAGGCATTTATCCAACATTTCTCAAACAACATAGAGATAGCCATATCAATCACCACTTTATGCAACACCAAGAAAAAGGATGGAGAATCTTGTTCATCATTTTTACAAAGATGGAGAAATCTAGCTAGTAGACGCTCTTGTATATTCCACAAAAACAAATGGTAGAGATGTTCACCCAGAATGTCCACAAAGAAATTGGTTATGACCCTAGAAAAGATTGCTTGTCCACTTTCAAGGATGTAATTGAAAAAGGCTTAGCAATAGAGAAGGTCCTAATTGAGCAAGGAATCATCAAAATATTCAAAGAAAACAAAGAGGACTATAAAGGAAAAGACAAGCCAAGATGTTGGAATAAAAACAAGAACACAGTCAATGATGATGTTCTTGATGCCAATACAGTAGACCCAAAATCATTTTTTCATGATCAAGCTCTACAAACAATCAAGTGAATACTCAAACAACTTCAAAGTCATGAAGGAAGTACATCCCATTGGGAGAACCACTAGAATCAGTTTTCAAGAAGCTAGTGGCAAACAAAATAATAAGAATTTCAGATTCGCCTCCATATGAGCCAAAGGTAAAACCAAATTGGTAGAATGATGATGAATATTGTGAATTTCATAAAAGCAAGGAACATAAATAGGAAATTGTCATTGACTGAAGAACATCATATAAGATCTCATTGATAGAGGTGACATTGGGATTGGAGGACACTCATCCAATCAAGAACATGAATTGTTTAAAGAACCATTCCCAAAACATGACAAGGGAAAAGCTAAAGCCACAAATGAGTAGACTAATTATACAAGAGCATCCTATAACTATGATTCAACTGTCAATCACATTTTGATGGACAATTATATCTCTACCATTATCATCAAGGACAAAATGCTTGCTAATTCTAGCCAAAGACCCAAGATTGTCCTAAAAGGCATTGGATCTTCTTTCGAACCTACCTCTGAATGTAATGTCACAAATCTTCAAGGTAAATTAACCTTGCAAGGTTCTCTAGCTAAAAACACCACTTCTTCATCAACCAAACCTGAGTATGACCTTGTAGAATAGTTAAGGAAGACACCCACGCTTATCTCCATCCTCGAGCTCTTACACATATCCCACATAGATAAATCCATTCTTGAGGACCTGCTTGAGTGTATCCTCTCAGCAACTTATCCAATCGACAATGTATGTTCATCACAGAACTGCTGATTTGGCCTAGAAGACACAAATGCACATTTATGACATAAACACACTTGCAGACTACATAAACGCACTCATACATCATAGACATGCCTGCACAACATAGACATGCTCACATCTGACACAGATGGTTCTACATTCATAGACATGCCTGACACAAACACAGACGTGCTCGCATCTGACACAGATGCTGCTACATTCATAGATGCGCTTGGCACAAACACAGATGCGCCTAGCCAATCCAGACTCATCTGACACCAACATAGACACACTTTAGCGTTTTTACCCCGCTTGACATTTTTTTTAGACATACCTAAAATGCATTTATTGTGCTACCTAACATGCATTTATGACAACATTTAGTGTGACAAAGTGCAAGGAGGTTTTGTGGTACTTACCGACTCTCCTGCATCTGTTGGCCTCTGAAATCGGCAAACGCGATCGAATTTGTGAACCAATGCCATCGTTGCTGACTGTTGCTGCTCTATGCTCTCTCTGCACTCTGATCTCTTGGATGTATGGATGACAATGAGGGTGTTTTCCCCTCATGGTCTATCTTATAGACTACCCTATCCCTATCCCTAGCCCTAGCCCTATTCAGTCTTCTTTATTTCGTGAGTCTATCACTCCATCCTGTCAGTCCATTCTAGCCTTTCTTTCTTATCGAGAGATAGTCTGTGATCTTTCCAGACATTTTCATCCAATCTCTCGATGAGGCATATCGTTCTCATCTTGGGGCAACTCTGTATCAGTTCATATTATCTTCTTTGAAACAACACGACAAGCTGCATTGTCTCAAAGAAGGGAAAAATGTAGACACCTAAAATTGTCTTGTCTAATTAAATAAATATCTTTATTTATTTAATTAATTCATTTATCCTCTTCTAGCCTTATTTCTCATTTAAATAAATACTTTTATTTATTTAAATTATCCTTTTCCTAAATTAAATAAATATTTAATTTATTTAATTGATCCCACTTCCTCTATTAACTAAATAAATCTTTATTTATTTAATTAATTCATTAGCCTTTTCTACCTATGACACATGTCATTCATCTCTTAATTCCTACACTACCTACCCTCTCATTATTTTCTTATTTCTTTTACCTACCCTCTAATCATAGCCGACCATTTATCTTTTACACCTCTCAATCTTATCCCTTCATTTCTTATAGTGTCTTCTATATAAGGATATGCTTCCTTCATTATCAACCCTAATCATTATACTCAATCTATTTCAATCCTAATCATTCTAATCATTCAATTCAATTCAACTACTAGCACCCCCGACTACTATACGCTTTCAAACTTTCACATGAGATCAAGCCTACTTGCAACCACATTTCCATTCTTTGTTGAGCTCTTGTGCACACATAAAATATGAGAGCAAATATATCAAGCAAGATCAATGGAGATAGGAAGAATGGATATTCAAACCCTATTGGACATGTGATGGTATAATCTTTGTGATTTTATTTGATTTGCATTGTCTTAGGTAATCTTCATATGTTATGGTGGATCTTTCTTGTTGTTATGCTAGGGTTTTATAGTTGAATCTATTTAGTCTTACAATATTGTTGTTTCCACTTTCACCATAAACAAAAATAATTGTCCCTAATACATGGTCCTATAAAAATAATAACATTTTAATTTGTGACATATGTTGACAATTTGGGCTCATTTTTTGAAATACACAACTCTTTTTAGTTAAGGACCCTATACACATGAAAACTATGTTACTAAAATAACATTATTAGACCAAAAATCATTCTAATTTTTTAATAAGTACAATTTTGTAGATAATTATTTTTTTTTATAATCAATTATTGTATTAAAATAGAAATATAGCTCACATTTGAAATTTATCAATTTTCTACAAGATCTTACTATCCATATTTTGTATTATTTGTGAATGAATAAAATTTCACTATTATTTCTTTAAATAATTCATTTCTAAATAGAATATTCATATAATCACTAAATATCCCATTGAGAGGACCAAATCAATGACCCTACTAGTTGACACAATCCCACATTCATCTAATGAATATTTGGATAAAGAAGAAGATAATATTATTGCATTCTGAGAAGATTTTTAGCTAGAATGGTTAGTGGATCCCTTTTAGATTAATCAAAAAAATGTTCTTTGAATTTAATACAAGATTCATTAATCAAAATAATAATTTGATTTTAATGCATAAGTGGTGCAGGAGCACCCTTCCAAGCTCTTCCTCTTTCTTTGTTTTATTGGTTTTATGCTTCTTTTGAAGCCATTGTATATAAAATGAAGAGCCATGTGCTCATAGGTCCTAGTTAGGGTCCTAGTTGAGGTCTTAGGGTCATGAGTCAAAAATTGAGATTTTCTTGCAAATAGAGGGTATGTGTGTCTTTGAGGTATTTAGGGGTCCCTCATAGCATGGTGTAGTCCTTAGGTTGGCCCAATGTTGGTCTAGGAGTCAAGAAAAGCAACATTGGGAAAGTTGCTCAAAAGTTGCAGGACAACTTTTAAAAGTTGTCAAGCAACTTTTCCACCATGAGGCCAAAATTATTAGTTTGGCATGCACAACCCTAATAAGGCCACACAGACTGAGGAGAGGGTAGTATAAGTATTTCCAAACCCTAAGTTAATGGGTTGGATGTCAGACATTGTATGGCCCAAGTAAGAAAAGCTTGACTATGACTATTTGTTGGTTACCAGTCAGTTTGAATGTAGCTACCGAGCAAGTTAATGGATTGATTTGCATGTAAAATAGTGTGGAGTGTCTTCTATGGTGTAAATACTTTCATTGTGAGCAATTAGACTAGGTTTCTATTTGTAGGTTGTGTGTGTTTGGAAATAGTTTGTAAATTATCTTCTCTCTGTCCAGTTTTGGACTGGTTTGAATAAATGGGCTCATAACTCCATTCCCCATTGTGGAATCACAATGAAACCATGGGGAATGGGAGTGAAGACCTTGTACCATAGTTAAATGCAAGAAGGGCCTTTGAAAATGCAAGGAATCCATTTGAAGACCCATTCCTAGGCGATACTGGACAGTGCCCGATTAGGAATGGTTGTTGGTGCAGAGGTCTTGGAGAGCAAGGTTGGTCAGAGGAGAGTGAACCCTTTGGAGGAGGTGTAGAGGAGTGTGTGGATCACCACTGGTGTGAAGGAGAAGCCTCCACCAATCTAGACAAGGTGGTTAAAATACAAAACATCCACTGTGACCCACGCAGACCATAAAAACCCTCACAAAACCCTTAAAAACCCCAAAATTCACCCTAGGCACTGTACGACACTTGGAGGCCACAAAATAGAGAAATCCTTGATCCCTTGCCAAATGAATGGTATTCCATTTTGGGAGTTTGGGTATTTTGTGCATTGTTTGTGAGAGGGAGCCCTAAAGGATCGGGTAGGAGGCCTAATTGGTCCTAATCCTTGTAGCCCTATTTTGTAGGCAAAATAGAAAATAGTGAAATCAATAAGGGGTTGAAAGCTTGAAACCTCTTGGGGACACATGAATGGGTGGAAAAACCATGAATTAGACTTGATATAACCTTGCTAAGACTTAGGAAGGTGTGGAGAAAGCCAAGCCCTTCTTAGCCAAAGTAAGGGGTTTGAGTCTCATGAGTAGGTGAGACCTTAGGAGAAGCATTGCAACTCATTGGTGGGTGGAATTGGGTAAGGTCAGGGGATTCCTCAAGAAAAGGAATTCCTAGAGACCCTAGGGTGTGTAGAGAACACCAGGTGATCCAAGGGAAGGATCCAAGAGCATAGACTAGGCTAGTCTATCCCAGACACCATCCCGTCAGATTGGTATCAGAGCAAGTTAAAGATTTGTTGGACTATGTATGTCTCTATATACTGGTGAATCAATAGGGGAGATTAGAATGGTCACTAATGCAGAGCTAGCTAGGGAGGTAGAAGAGTAGAAGGAGAAGAATAGACTCCTTGAAGAAGCTATGAGTGAGATCAGGGATAAACTGCAAGAAGTGGTGGATCAGAGGACACAAGGACCTTGGGGTGAAGACACCAAAGGTAAAGGCAAGAAAACCATTGACATAGATGCCATTATACCTAAACCAGATCCCTTGTTTAATAAAGAACCATTTGTGAAGGATATCAAGGCTTTGAACACCAAAGCTTTTGAAGGATTGCCACATTTCAGTGGAAGGATGGACATTGACACTATCATGGAATGGATTGAGGGTATGGAAAACCACTTTGAGTGTGAGGGAGTGACAGAGGCTCAAAAGGTTAAGGTTGCCAAATCAAGATTAAGGGGAGCAGCTTTGACATGGTGGAAGTACTTGCAAGAAGAGAGAGTTAGCATGGGGAAGCTACCTATTACCAATTGGAAGGCCATGCTGAGTAAGATCAAAGAGAACTACTTACCAGAGGATTATGAAGTCTAACTTCATAAGAAGAGATAGTGTTTGAAGAAAAAATACCTTGATGTGACCTCCTACACCGAAGAATTTCAGAAACTTTGTCTTAGATCCAAAGTCCAAGAAGATGAATCTATTAAGGTGGCTAGGTATCTAAGCGGCCTAAAGTGAAACATTCAAGAGGAGATAAGCCTATGGACTCCTACTACTGTTCAAAAATATCATCAGCTTTCTATCAAGGTGGAAGAGAGGAACAAAAGGAAAGGAGACTCCAATAACAGGGGTAGAGGCAGAGGTAGAGACCAAATGAATGACCAAGGTGGTTACCAAAGCAAGTCAAATGAGCAGAGGAACCAAGGAGAAGCCAAGTTGACTGAACATGGTAGTGAAACCAGTCTTAGGGGAGGCCATTCTAGAGGAAGAGGTGCACAAGGTGGTCCAAGTAGAGGTAGAGGTACCGATAGAGGTAACTCTTACTTTGCAACTATGAAGTGTTACAACTATGGACAATTAGGACACCCGACATATAGATGCCCTGACAAGCCTACCTCATCAAATAGTGGGAAGAGGGTTGCTTATGCTCATGAAGACTCTTCAAGTAGCAAGACACTGGATGTGGACCAAATTGAATCAGAAATTGGAGAAAATCTGATGTTCAATAGGATTTTGATTAGACAACCGGTTAAGGAGGAACCCAGACATAGGAGAGCATTGTTTAGGGTGAGATGCAAATTTCTTGGTAAAGTGTGCAAGGTGATAGTTGATTTAGCCTCAACTAACAACATCATATCAGAAGAGGCAGTTAGGAAGTTGAAACTCACAAGAATACCCCACACTAGCCCTTACAAGGTGACTTGGTTGAACAAAGGACAGAGTGTGCTAGTCAATGAACAGACTTGGGTAGAGTTTTCTATTGGAGGATATAAGGATAAGATCCTTTGTGATGTGTTGCCTATGGATGCTTGTCATCTAAAGCTAGGAAGACCCTGGCAATTTGATAGGAAGGTGATCTATGATGGAGAGGAGAACTCCATATCATTCAAGAAGGATAGCAGGACCTTCAAGATTCAGTCCTTGATAGAGGATGAAGAGGGAACTTCAAAAACACCTAGTGTCTTATTGGCTACTGGTAAAGAGTTCTTAAACTTGCTACATGAGGAGGAGATAGTGAAGTGTGCCATCTTTGTGAAAGCAAGGGAGGAAGAAGACAAGTTGCAGGCAAAAGTACCCAAGGAGGTGAAGCAAATGTTGCAAGAGTATAAGGACATAGTGAGTGATGGAGCACCTGCAACACTCCCACCTAGAAGGTCTATAAGTCATCAGATAGACTTTGGTCCTAGAGAATCCCTACCTAACAAAACTGCATATAAGCTCACACCTGATCAAAATAAGGAGGTAGCAAGCCAAGTGCAGGAGTTATTGGAACAAGGACAGATTAAGAAGAGCATCAGCCCATGTGCAGTCCCAGTAGTGCTAGCATCAAAGAAGGGAGGTAAGTGGAGACTTTGCACTGATTCAAGGGAAATCAATAGGATCACCACAAGGTATAGGCTTCCTATTCCTAGAATAGAGGATTTGATGGACTGTCTAGGAGGTGCTATGTATTTCACCAAATTGGACCTTAAAAGTGGTTATCACTGGATTAGAATCAAGGAGGGTGATGAGTGGAAGACTGCTTTCAAGACCACAGAGGGATTGTATAAATGGCTTGTGATGCCATTTGGACTCACCAATGCCCCAAGCACCTTCATGAGGTTGATGAATGAGGTGTTAAAAGACTTCACAGGCAGATTTGTGAAGGTGTCCCTAGATGACATACTCATCTATAGCAGAACCAAAGAGGAGCACCTTGAACATTTGAGGTTAGTCTTAGAAAGGTTGCATGAGGAGAAGTTATCCATCAACCTAGAGAAGTGTGACTTCTTGAAGCAAGAGCTGCTCTACTTAGGATTTGTGGTGTCTAAAGGAACCTTGAAGATGGATCCAAGCAAAGTGGAGGCAATCTTGAATTGGCCTGAACCTAGAACAGGGACTGCAGTTAGGAGTTTCCATGGATTAGCTCAATTCTATAGGAAGTTTGTGAGGAACTTTAGTGGCATATGTGCACCAGTCCTTGACACCTTTAAGGGAGGCCTTAAAACTAAGTTTAAATGGACTGAGTAGGCTGACAAAGCATTTCAATTATTGAAGCAAGAAGTAGCCACAAAACCTATCCTTCTCCTACCTACCTTTGATAAGCTATTCAAATTGGAGTGTGATGCAAGTGGAATTGCAGAAGGTGGTGTATTGAGTCAAGAGGGAAGACCTGTGGCATTTTTCAATGAGAAGCTTAATGAAGCAAAGAAGAAGTACTCAGCCTATGACCTAGAGTTATATGCATTAGTGCAGTCTCTAAAGAAATGGAGGCATTACCTACTCCGAAAGGAATTTGTAGTGTTCATAGACAACTAGGCATTGAGTTACATTAAAACTCAAGAGAAGCTTAGCAATAGGCATTTGAAATGGATGGAATACCTCCAATCCTTCACCTTCACCATCAAGCATAAGAAGGGGCAACTTAACAAGGTGGAAGATGCATTAAGCAGGAAGTTGTTGACAGTTCAAGAACTACAGCTGCAGAGCATAGGAATAGAAGGTTTCAAGGACCTATATGAAGAAGATCAAGACTTCTCATCAGCTTACAAGGTTTGCAAGGAGTTTGAGAACCATTTCCATGGTGAGTATGCAGATTACACTCTCCAAAATGGTCTCTTGTTCAAGGGTAATCAGTTGTGTGTACCAAGAGGATCCATGAGGGAGAACCTTATCCAAGAGAAACACAATGGCAATTTAAGTGGACACTTTGGAGTCAACAAAACCTTGGATTTAGTATAGAGGTACTACTATTGGCCAAAGTTGCCAAGGGATGTGAAAAGATATGTAGAACAATGTAGTGTATGCCAAAGAGCAAAAGTAGGATCAAGCAATGCTAGTCTCTATCAACTATTTCCAGTCCCTAACAGGCCTTGGGAATGTATAAGCATGGACTTTGTAGTAGGACTTCCCAAGACAAAGACAGGTATGGATATCATCTATGTGGTAGTAGATAGATTTTCCAAGATAAGCCATTTCATTCCATGTAAAACTACACATGATGCTAGCTATGTTGCACATCTCTTCTTTAAGGAGATTGTTAGGATTCATGGACTCCCTTTAAGAATTGTTTCAAACAGGGATAGAAAGTTCATGGGCCATTTTTGGCAAACATTATGGAGGATACTTGGAACTAATCTCTCATTTAGCTCAGCTTACCATCCAGAAACAAATGGTCAAACTGAAGTCATCAATAGGGTGTTAGGCAATTTGTTGAAGTGCTTAACTAAGGAGTATGGGCAGACATCGGACCTAATCATTCCTCAAGCAGAGTATGCATATAATGATAGTGTGAATAGGACCACTGGTAGAAGTCCTTTTTGAGATTGTGTATGGCAGACATCCAAGAAGAGTATGCGAGTTGAGAGACCTTGGTACCTTGGAAATGAAGAGTGGGCAAGTAGAGGACTTAACTCAAACCATCAAGGAAGTCCAAGAGAAAGTTAAAAAAGCCATCCTTGAATCCACTAAAAAACTAAAGGCCAAAATGGATGAGAAAAGGAGAGAGGTTTAGTTCAAGGTGGGTGACTTTGTGATGGTCCATTTGAGCAAAGCTAGGATTCAAAGTGGTAAGCCTACCAAACTGCAAATGAAGAGGGTGGGACCTTGTAGAATCCTAAAAAAGTATGGGGAGAATGCTTACAAGGTTGACCTACCTTTAGATTTGGCTATATCACCATTCTTTAATGTAACTGACCTGATCATGTACAAGGGTGAAATAGCACGGCAAAAGGAGAACCAAGCCAAGGTGCTGCAGGACCTAGATGATAATGTCTTACCACAGGTGAAGAAGCCTATAGTAGAGGAGATATTGGAATCCAGAGTAAAGAAGTCCACCAGACACCAGGTCTACATGGAATACTTAGTGAAGTGGGCAGATCAGCTTGAGTCTGAAGCTACCTAGGTTGAATAGAGCAGGTTCAAGACACTTGGCATAGACTCGACTCTCATCCCTTCTTCTAGTTTTTAGTTGTGTATAGAGGGGGAGTATGGTGCAGCATAACCCTTCCAAGCTCTTCCTCTTTCTTTGTTTTGTTGGTTTTATGCTTCTTTTGAAGCCATTGTATATAAAATAAAGAGCCATGTGCTCATAGCTCCTAGTTAGGGTCCTAGTTGAGGTCTTAGGGTCATGAGTCAAAAATTGAGATTTTCTTGGAAATACAGGGTATGTGTGTCTTTGATGTGATTAGGGGTCCCTCATAGCATCATGGAGTCCTTAGGTTGTCCCAATGTGGGTCTAGGAGTCATTAAAAGCAACATTGGGAAAGTTGCTCAAAAGTTACAAAAGTTGTAGGACAACTTTTAAAAGTTGTCAAGCAACTTTTCCACCATGAGGCCAAAATTCTTAGTTTGGCATGGACAACCCTAATAAGGGCACACAGACTAAGGAGAGGGTAGTATGGTGTAAATAATTTCATTGTGAGCAATTAGACTAGGTTTTTATTTACAGATTGTGTGTGTTTGGAAATAGTTTGTAAATTGTCTTCCCTCTATCCAGTTTTGGACTGGTTTGAATAAATGGGCTCATAACTCCATTCCCCATTGTGGAATCACCATGAAACCATGGGGAATGGGAGTGAAGACCTTGTACCATAGTTCAATGTAATCAGGGCCCTTTAAAATGCGAGGAAGCCATTTGAAGACCCATTCCTAGGCGAGACTACACAATGCCCTGTTAGGAATGGTTGTTGGTGTAGAGCTCTTGGAGAGCAAGGTTGGTAAGAGGAGACTGCACCCTATGGAGGAGGTGTAGAGGAGTGTGTGAATCACCACTAGTGTGAAGGAGAAGCCTCCATCAATCTAGACAAGGTGGCTAAAACACAAAACATCCACTGTGACCTAGGCAAACCATAAAAACCCTCACAAAACCCTTAAAAACCCCAAAATTTTCCCTAGGCACTGTACAACCACTTGGAGGCCCAAAACCAGAGAAATCCTTGAGACCTTACCAAATGAATGGTAGTCCATTTTGGGAGTTTGTGTAGGTTGTGCATCATTTGTGAGAGGGAGCCCTAAAGGACCGGGTAGGAGGCCTAATTGGTCCTAATCCTTGTAGCCCTATTTTGTAGGCAAAACACAAAATAGTGAAATCGGTAAGGGGTTGAAAGGTTGAAACCTCTTGGGGGCACATGAATGGGTGGAAAGACCATTAATTAGACCTGATATAACCTTGCTAAGACCTAGGAAGGTGTGGAGCAAGCCAAGCCCTTATTTGCCAAAGTAAGGGGTTTGAGTCTCATGAGTAGGTGAGACCTTAGGGGAAACATTGAAACTCATTGGTGGGTGGAATTGGGCAAGGTCAGGGGATTCCTCAAGAAAAGGAAGTCCTAGAGACCCTAGGCTGTGTAGAGAACACCAGGTGATCCAAGGAAAGGATCCAAGAGCATAGACTAGGCTAGTCTATCCCAAACACCATCCCATGAATAAGAGACTGTAAATGTGCAAAGCAAAGAAAAATCCTTTTTACTATGATAGACTTTTCGTATACTATTAGTAGCTTCATTATTTAGGAAAGAGATATTGTATTCTCTCTGCACATAAATTGTCAACATCAATTTTTGCCATATTTGCACAGCATTGTCTCCAACCTCAGAATCTTCCCATGTGATCTCCTCTCTGGAATGTTGTAATTAAATCCAAGTAGGTTGCAGTGAAGGGTGTAAGCTAGATAATTTAGGATGGAAGAAAGACCCGGGTCTAGGAAGATATCTGGCTTTTCTTGGAACCTCTCTATAATTTTCTTTTTTCATAGATGATTGCAAGGCCAAATTTGGTCATTTTATCGGAGACTATTGGCAAGAGGGTTAGTGGGTTAATATTGGTCAAATCAATGATACTCTCCAACCCCTTCAATTGGCCCTCAATTCTATTGCTTTGGATCATTTTGGTGTGGAGGATTGATTGGTCTAGAGATTGACTTCTTCTCACATTTTTTTGGTCTCTTCCATTGTTTCTCTTTTGTCTCAATCTAATTCTCCTCCTCCCTTGTGGGTTGAGGCTTGGGTGAAAAAATATTATTCTAAAATGCACATCTTATTTTGTATTCTCTTTCAAAACAAGCTATTAACTTTGGATAGTTAATGCAAAAAAGGATCTTTACTGGCAAATAGGTGTTACCTTTGTATGGTTGAGGCTGAATCTCTTTCCCATATGTTTCTTCATTGCTCCTTTCCTCAAAATATTTGGGATCAATTTTTAAAGAGGTGGAATCTCTGTTGGGTCTTTCCTGAGTCTATTCTTGACTTTTATTGTCAATCAAAAGTTCCCTGAATGAATCAAACTATATGATTATTATGATCTTTTTTCTTCCATCATGCAGTGTGGGGTATTTGGAAAGAAATAAATAATAGAATATTCTAGGAGGTTGCTCTTCCAATTGATATTGTTTGTCAAAAAATCCTAAGGGTTATTGGACATAAAATACATTTTTCAGATATTCAGTTCAAAAGAGAGAAGAAACAAAAATGTCAGGCTTATGACTATAAGGTATGTAAATATTGGCAATTAAACATTGATATCTCAAAAGCCACAATGCCTATCAAAAAATCTAGAGAGGGGGTGTTCTAGAGCTATCCTCTTGAGGGCTATATTACAATCAACTTTGATGGGGCAGCCAAGGGAAATCTTGGGCTGGCTGCATGTGGGAGAGTGATTAGGGATGAGAATGATAGGTTCATATGAGCGGTTGTATTCTTGTTGGATAACCAAAGAAACCACCTTGCTAAAGAGATTGAGGCCTATTAGGCCGTATTCCTGGCCCATAAAATTGATTACAAAAAAGTCTAGATTGAAGGGGATTTGACTAATATTATTTAGTGCCTATTAGGGAATAATAAGGTATCATGAACTATACAGGGATGGATTAATTTATCAAAACAAATTATCCTTTTTTTTCATGAATGTTTTATATCCCATACGTTTAGGGAGTCCAACATGGTGGAAAAATGATTTTCCAACAAGGGTGTGGTAGTTAAGGGGAGGACGACATGGACTTATGAAGACAACTTGGAGGATGATGTCAGGTCTCTTCTTAGATATGATAGATCACACAAGATATGTGTTAGTATCCCATCACATTGCTAATTTCAATGATAGGCGGGGCCACTATTACTATTCATGGAGGCTATTGTGGTGAGGTTAGAGGAGTTTTTTCTCATTATTGCTCATACACAATCTAGGTTATGTTTTGAGCTCTTTTGGTTTTTAAGTTGCTTGCACATTCCGCTAAACCACCTTGTTCTTGAGGACTCTACTAATATCAAGATGGGAGGAGAGAGATGTCATGTTAAACATGTGGACCATGAATGGCTAATGGCTATCCCAACTATATGGAGGATTCTGGAAAAGGGAGAATTAATTCCCTACATTGACAAGCTGCATGGATGGGATCTTACTCTTACTAAGATTTTTTCCAGTGGAATGAGGGCAAAATTACTCTGTTTGAAAGATTTATGGTGGTTGAAGAGAATTTAATTGCAAAAGTCATGGGCTTATCTACTAAGGGGCACAATTTTTATGGAGGGAAAAAATACTCTGACCCTGCGATGAATAAATTTCCCAAATTTGAAAAAGAGAAGAAAATGTTGATCAAGAAGAATAAAAGCTACTATGATATGAACACTATCAAGTCATTTTGAAGGGATGTGCTGAACATGATAATGGAATATATCACCATGGATGCTTGATACTTGAGGTTTTCTGGGCATCATTTCACTTTGCTTAGTCATTTCAAATACAACGTTAGGTTTTGTTTCCCTTTCCGTCTCTTGTCTTTCCTTAATGCTAGTATTTTTTAGCATAAATAAAACCCTAGTGTCAATCCTAGTTTTTATTAGAGGTTATCGGTCTTGAATTATGAATATTTTAAAGCCAACTCTACTAAGCACAATTCCCCCCTTATTTTCATTTCAGAGGATGAGGACTCATAAACGCATAATTTCAATGATACTTATTAGAACACAAATATTGAGGATGATATTTTTGTCCCTCCCGAGAAAGGGAAAAAAAAAAATCCTATCAATTCTTATGCTTCTTTGAAAAGGGAACATAGACCCCATTTTCCTTCCTAGATGAACCCAAATTCTTACCTCTTGAATTTGGACCAGATGTTTCCCACCAATACTTTGTCTATTGCTAGAAATGGGGTGGTGGATTCCTTTTAGATAATGATGTGGGTCTTCAATGAAATAAAGGACCTCAATATAAAATAGAGGGATATTAATAGTAAGGTCAAAATACTAGAAATTGGTAGTGAGGGGTCAAATGGCAGACAGGGCACTAAAGGCGGTGAGCTTTGGATGGAGGAGGAAAAAAAGTAGTTGTTGATTTTCTCACCAAAATTTTCAAAGCTTTGGATAATATAAAAAAGAATATGAGTATAAGATTATGGTCTTTGAGAAGAAAATCAAAGGCATTAAACATTCTCTCCATTATATCATGTCTTATAGTCATAATGTTATCAAGACCCTAGTTGGATTTGGAGAAGGAAAAAGGAAATGAAGAGTCAACAACTCCAAGAAAAAGGACTTGGGCCATCTTGAAGAGTAAGGTAGACAAATCCCTATAGGAGATCTAGGACTTTAGGAAAGTGGCCCAGAAGATGAACCAGCAGGAGGCAGAGGTTGCTGAGAATTTGAAGGCTTTAGCTTCTAGATTTCTTTCCTTGGTCTCTATATGCTTTTTTGTTCATTTTTTACTAGTTCTGGGCTACCATTGTCTTTGTTGTTATCTTTTCATTGTTTTTTTCTTAATTGTTATGCTTTTCATGTCTTATCCTAGTTTTGACCTATTGTAAAGGGTTTTAGGTCCCTCAAAACCTATTTTTTTCGTAATAAAAAATATTCATTTCTACCACCTCTCAAAATATGGTTTTTGGTAGAGTGTATTAAGGTCTCAATACATTATAGGTTCTAGAGAACACATGAGATTATCATTAATTAAATTATTCATGTTAAATATTAATTACAATTATTTCATGTGCAGATGTATATATATGAACATATACATGTATACACATTAAAATATATGTATATATACCTATTAATATGTAGATAGATAGATAGTTAGATAGATAGATAGATATGCATATACATAAATAAATCGCTAGAGATATTGCGATGAATCTATCATGAACACCATATATAAGGTTCTAGATTCACATAAAAAAAGTTTGAATAATAAGTTGAGGTTTGTTTTTTCAATGGATATAATAATATATACATAGCCTATAAAAATGAGTCCTTTTGAATTAGTTTATTGTACGTAAGATAGATTTATTGTATTTAACAGTAAGGTGGAAATACTAGAAACTGGTAGTGAGGGGTCACATGGCAGACAGGGCACTAAAGGCAGTGAGCTTTGGATGGAGGAGGGAAAAAAAATACTTGTTGATTTCCTCACAAATTTTTTTGAAGCTTTGGATAATATAAAAAAGGACTATGAGTATAAGATTACGATCTTCGAGAAGAAAATGAAAGGCATTAAAGATTCACTCCATTATATCATGTCTCATAGTCATAATTTTATCAACACCCTAGTTGGATCTGGAGAAGGAAAAATGAAATGAAGAGTCAACAACTCCAAGAAAAAGGACTTGGGCCATCTTGAAGAGTAAGGCAGACAAATCCCTATAGGAGATCTAGGACTTTAAGAAAGTGCCCCAGAAGATGAACTAGCTAGAGGCAGAGGTCGCTGAGAATTTGAAGGCTTTATCTTCTAGATTTCTTTCCTCGGTCTATATATGCATAGTTGTTCATTTTTTGCTAGTCCTGGGCTGCCATTGTCTTTGTTGTTATCTTTTCATAGTGTTTTTCTTAATTGTTATGCTTTTCATGTCTTATCCTAGTTTTGACCTATTGTAAAGGGTTTTGGCTTCCTCAAAACCTATTTTTTTCGTAATAAAAAACATTCATTTATACCACCTCTCGAAATATGGTTTTTGGTAGAGTGTATTAAGCTCTCAATACATTATAGGTTCTATAGAACACATAATATTATCAATAATTAAATTATTCATGTTAAATATTAATTACAATTATTTCATGTGTAGATGTATATATATGAACATATACATGTATACACATTAAAATATATGTATATATACCTATTAATATGTAGATAGATAGATAGATAGTTAGATAGATGGATAGATAGACATGCATATACATACATAAATGGCTAGAGCTATAGTGATGAATCTATCATGAACACCATATATAAGGTTCTAGATTCACATAAAAAAAGTTTTAATAATAAGTTGAGGTTTGTTGTTTCAATGAATATAAAAATATATACATAGGCTATAAGAATGAGTCCATTTGAATTAGTTTATTGTACATAAGATAGATTGTTGTATTAACTCATTTGTACATAAATTGATACAATAACTTGGAGGGGAAGAAGAGGATGTTATTTTCCAAAAGAGTACATTACCTTGATAATATTGATGAAGTGAGAAAGACTCCCCATGAAAGAATTCCCTCAATATAGGAGAACATAAAAAAATTATTTGAACCCTTATGGTTGTCCCTTTTGTACTTGGGGGATCCTTTTACCTCGAAAGTATTGATTTTAAAATCATGGATTTGATGGTTCATGTTTATCATATAAAGTAATAATATTTCTAAAGCTCAGGATCTTTGACCCTATGCATACATGTTAATTTTTTATTATTATTTTTTCATCTTTTCACTTTCACACACACATTATTTGTTTCTTTAGTACTCACAATTCTTAGTGATCTAGACTCTCACTATGCAAAGTTAAGACAAATATCCCTAAATAGATCTAGTATTAGTACTCACCCTAGTAGTTAATTTTTTCCATATCTCTTTTTCATCTTTTTTGCCTTTCCCTTCTATCAAAACTATTTTTTTCTCATTTTATTCATATATGAGAGTTGAAAATTTCTCGTCCCATCATCTTAACATCCCTTTGTTTTAAATTCTTATTTTATCTCATTTTTCTCTAATTGTATTTCTCTTATCTCCCTCAATTTTATGGTTTTATAATTTGTCATTGTAACATATTGACATGTAATTCATTTAAACTACTCCTTTTCCCCACCATTTTAGATTTCTAGCTTTTTTGCCATATCATCTTTACACACCCTTTCCCCAAACTCCTCATTTCCCACTTTTTATTTGTCACTTTTTGTCAATTTTTTTAAATTTTGGGAATTTATATTTTACCATCACAACACCTTAGAATGTCATTCCCCTAAGTGTTAATTTCACTACAATTTTAATACTTTATACTTTCTCATCTCGACATCTTATTTAAAGATTCTAGAGCTTCTCATATCTAAATCCTAGCATGTCTTTCCTCTAAATCTACAATTTCCAAACCATTTAAAGTCTTTGGGGTCTTTAAAACTTATTTTCCCTTCCCATATGAAATCTCCAAACTTTGTGGTTTGAGAAAAAATTAACCAAATCATTCAATAAACCATTATTTTGTTAATAGTAATGAAATGTATGTGATATACGAACTATGAATTTGTCATTTCGATATACCAACACTTTAAAATGCCTCTTGTCACCCTTGGGTCCCTTTTGAACATGGTTGGTGTATAGAGGCATGTGATTGTTGATGTAAATGATATGATTACAAGTGTATAACCATGTGAAGGTGATGTAAGTACTCATGGGTAGTTAGTGTAATTGAAGATGATCATCCTTTCCCTCATCAAGGCTACTTAATGATTTTGAAAACCATATATAGGTAGTTTTTCAATTAGAAATATGTGGTGGAAACATAAAAATCATTAGTCTTGGAGAAAGAAATAAGAAAAGGCTACAACAATCCCTAGAATTTTAATATTAAACTTTATATTGTAATGATTGGGCTCATCTATTTATAATGAATCTATTTTACAGTCTAGAGAACAAGTTTAAAGATTATAATTGAACTTTATTGATTTTGTCCATTTGTCTAATTTTTTTTAATCCTACCTTTATTGGTTGGATAGTTACCAAATCTTAAAATCCTTAGAAAGAATTGTAAGATATTTTTCAAGTCAATAAAACAACTTAGATTTCTTACTTAACTGGTCTTTATTATTACCATATAAAATGACATTAAATTTTCTTCTTATCTATATTCTATTTTCTCATTATTCGTTTTTATTAATAAATATTATTCAATATTTGATTTAATGTAAATATAAATAAAATGATAAACTTTTAATGGTTTATAAATATCAATACAAAATTATTTTAAATATATTTTTATTAAAATATTATATTTTAAATAACTAAAACTATATAAATATATCTTGACCATTATTATGTTTTTAATATTATAAAAATGTGTTTGATATTTACGTTTCCTCATTTGAGATGGACAAACTGATATAAATTATCAACCATTGAAAATAATCCTTTAACAATTGAAATCGTCTTGCCCGTCCAGTTTTTTTAAATGGTCTACAGATTGAATGAGAGAAACAATGCAAGAGGTAATAGATATATACGAATTTCAATAGGTTTACAGCACATTGATTGAATTTCAATAGGTTTACAGGACACAAAATATACCCAAGAAGAAAAACCTTCCAGGAAAAACCATGCACATTGATTGATTTACAGACGGCCAGCTAGGAGAAGATTACAAGAGTCAATTATAGTCTGTTAATAAAGGTAATTTGACAGGAATATACAAATAATAGAGGATTCAAAAAGAGGCAATACGTTTGCCTAGCATATAAAACCATGCTGTCCAGCTCACAATAAAACCATGTCATGGACACTCACAAGTGAAAAAACAGGAAATATTTTTGATGGGCTAAATAATATTCTAAATTTACTAATATATCAACTATAATTTTCGCTGCTTGCAATTGCTCCAAAAGATGTAAAAGGCCCTTGGAGTTTCAGAAATTCCTTAGTTGGCTTCGCAGTATCCATCTTGAAACAAATTATTTGCTATACAAAATATTTATTTATTAAATTTTCTTTTTAATCAACTCACCTTTATGATTTGATCACTTTTTTTGAATTCGATATATCTAATTAAAACAAGTAATAACATTTGTTATTATCTACATAGATATTGAAGATGGAATGACTCATGTGGAAACATATGTGCTATGAAATAATATTTGGTATAATTAATGTTTTTAATAATTAGTATTATATTTTCAGATAGTATAAATTAAAAACATTGTTATATATTAATGAATTATATATTATTTAATATATTTATATCTAATAATGTATAATTTTATATAATATATATAGAGTAATAAATATAATTTCAGTATATTTTTTCAATAAATTTAATATATTTTTCAATCAAAATATCAAAATATTAAAAATATATTACATTTATTATTTTAATTAGTATAATATGTAAGAAGTATAATATATATTAATTATATTGAATTATATTTATACTTGATAATATATATTATATAGAACATAATCTATGATTATAAATATTGTTCATATACTAATTCTATTTAAAAGAGATGCGTGTAAATATTAAACATATAATATATCTAATATAAATTAAATACAATGTTCAATTAAAAATAAATCATTTATACAACCCACTAATTACTATATTTGACTCCATTACAATTCTCAATTTGTCTCAAGTTTAATGAATTTTCTTGAAAAGAAATTGTCTGTAAATTCATCCTGTCAAACAATATTAAAAAATAACTATGTGATGATGTCTCTTAATCAATAAGATTGAAATCAGCATGTCCATTTTCCTCTCTATCTCTATCCCCCTACCTCTATCTCCTTACCTCTATCTCCTTACCTCTCCCTACATCCCCATCTCTCTCTCCTTGATATTTTCCTCTCTCTCTCTCTCTCTCTCTCTCTCTCTCTCTCTCTCTCTCTCTCTCTCTCTCTCTCTCTCTCTCTCTCTCTCTCTCTCTCTCTCTAACAATATATTAAAAAATAACCATGCGATGATGTCTCTTAATCACTAGGATTGAAATCACCATCTCCATTTTCCTCTCTATCTCCTTACCTCTACCTACATCTCTATCTCTCTCTTCTTTATATTTTACTCTGTGTGTGTGTGTGTGTGTGTGTGTGTGTGTGTGTGTGTGTGTGTGTGCATCCCCCTATATTTCTATATATCTCTCTCTCATATACTTTCCTTGTTTCTCTCCCCATCTCTATCTCTCTCTCTTTTACTCTCACACGCAAACACTTTTTTCCTCCCCCTCTCTCCGTTATCTATCATTGCCACATCCTTTAACTCTCAGTCTTCCCCCTCTCTCTCTCCTACTTTCTATATTCATATCTACCTCTCTCTATTAATCACTTCCTATATCATTATCATATTATTTATCCATCTCCTTCCTTTCTTCACCCCCCTCTCATCCTCTCTCTCATATTCAATCTATCTCATTATTTTTTATCTCTTTTGTTCACTCCATCTTTCATAATCCCTCTTTATATATTCCTCTATCTCTCTCCATATGTTACTTCTTATATCTTTATCTTTATACCTCTCATATCTCTCTAACTCATACACACACTCCATGTTTATCGCACCCTATCTCAATCTTTCTATTATTACTGTTCTCTCTCTCTCTCTCTCTCTCTCTCTCTCTCTCTCTCTCTCTCTCTCTCTCTCTCTCTCACTCTTTATATATATATCCTCTCATATATCTCTATCTCCCTCTTTATTTGTTTATCTCTACTTCTCTCTGTATATTTATCTTCCTCTTCCTCACGTACTCTATCTTCATCTCAACCTATTTCTTCCTCTCTCCCCCTTTATATGTCTCCCTCTCTCTAGATCCATCCATCTCCCGTCATCTCCATCTAGATCTTTATATTTATGTACCTTTTCCTCTCTATTGAGCTCCAAATTTATTTTCCCATAGGAGAAGAGTACCAATAGCTAAAATAGTTCCAATAACCATCAACTTAATACCATGTTGACCCCCCAAAACATAAAAAAATTTGTCAGTACATAAATAAAAAATACTGGTAAATATTTATTTTAACACCTATACATGTTCACAAATTAATTAGTAGTTGAAAACAAAAAAGTAAAAAAAATAAACAACTACTGGTACATTTCCTATTTTAATACAAAGCAACTTGCACAAAAATAAACATTTTTTATTCTTTAAAAAACTTAATGTTTACATTTGCCACTTTATGCAAGTGGCTTAAAAGTACAAATGTACTCCAATTACAATTACATATGTCCAGCTATTGGTGCATTACATGACATAAAAACAATCAATTTTTGACTTCTTAGACATTCAAGTGTACATTCTTCCAAATATCACTTCACAGCTTCATGCATTAAATGGATCTACATTTGGTACCTGCATTTGCAACAACTGGTATAAGGCTCCCCAATATCCAAGAATTTGCATAAAATCAAATTAAAAAAACTAAATTTCATTCAAAGCAATGGAGGACTACATATTTAATATGACATGACTGATTGTTTTCCACAAAAATTCAAATTTGAAAATAGTGAGCTACCACAATTGAATGCATTTCACATTCGAATTATGTTATAAGACATAATTTTCCATGTCACTTTCACTTCAATCCAATTCATTGCATATTCCTATGCTCTGCAAATACTCTTTGCACATTCCTTACTCAAGGGCACACATTTAGGTTGGTACACACAGAATAACTAAATTATACTATTTTTAATAAACCAACATTTCTTTAAATATAGTAACTATAAATAATATTAACAGCCATATTGGATGTCCAATGATGGTTTACCTCCTTTGTAGTTGCATTATGCTTTGTCTATCAATGATTTCTTTGTATGCAATTTACAATTTCATTTCAATGCTCTCTTACAATTTAATAATGCCAAAATTCTGACAGAGAATGGTAAAACAATTGAATATCTCTTCGTTTTCTTTGAAACGCCTTCATTATTTATCATTTCATTTTATGGGTGCACTATTAAATGGTATCTCTCTATTTATAATGCCAAAATAATTACAGAGAATGCAAACAAAAAGGATTATTGCTCATAATTATTTGAAACCCCTTCATTATTTATCATTACAATAATGTGTATGCCCAATACTATTACTTACAGTGACTATATACTAGCTATATGGTTATACACATACACACACACACATATACACTAGGCCAGCCAACTTTTATTATAAAGTTTAAAATTGGTGGTCAAAAAATATGTTGAACACCCATAACAGCCTTCCCATGGAATCTACACAAACTCCCACTATCTTTTTTGCCATAAAAGCTTAGGGAAATGAAGATTTTTTGTGGCATTTTCATTGTTTTCTCTTCCTTCAATTTGTTAATATACTCACTATAAATAATATTATCAGGCATACCATATATTACTTCCAATCAATTTCATATGAGAAATACAACATCATTAACCATTTACTCATTTGAGAAATGAATCTGCATCTTAATACTATATCAACAATATCCACTTTTTAATCACATCACAATTACATCTTCCACTCATGCATTGTGTGCTTCTAGTTTCGCTCCTTGTTATATAATGCTTCAAGTTTTGTACCTATGTGCACGTGTGTGTGTATACACACACACACAGACAACACCATTTTTTTTGTTGAAACATATTCAATGATGTAATTGTTCACTATCTAATAGAATACTAGCAATATCCAATTTTCAATCACATCATAGTTACATACTGAACTCCTACATGGCATTTTCAAGTTCTCTGGATACATGGTTATTATCTATATTATCATGCATACAGAAATAGAAACACAGTACCATTTCATTCTATTTAAAGATGTTCAATGATGAGTTAAAAAAATAGATTTATTTTTTTATCATTTATCTTAATGGCATTGAGGGTGTCATTTCAATGATCTATCTCTATATATATATTTATATAGGTACACATAGTTGAATTGTATCATTGGTACCTTATTGGTGCAAGTTCACTAAACATAATAATGAGTTAGAAAGCGAAACAAGTGTGTTAGACATCGAACAGTTAGAGTCACTCGTGGGGTGCACTTCCCTGATGAAGATAGTTTTGTCCAAAAGGAAGACCCAGTGACTCTTGTTGTAGATGACCATTCACCTAACAATGAAACTGATGTGGAAACTACTATTGTACATGACCATTCTACGATGTATTGTAATCCTATTCCAGAAACACCACAAGTACAAGTGGCCTCAAAGATTCCCAAACCAAAATGGAGACTATCTAACATGAAAAAGCAATATCATGCATAGAAGACAAGAACATGTCTCTTAGAGGCACATCAATCAAGTATGATATACTCATTGCCTCTTTGAGGACATGGCTGATGGGAACCACAACCATGATTGTGAGGGGTCCATGTACCATTTTATTAGCAGAGGAGGATGAAGTTGTCCAATGGTGCAAATACATGGCTGAAATTGGTCACGGTCTCCAAATCAGTCGACTTCAATCACCCGTTGCCTAAATTATTGAGAATAGGCCTAATCCATTCAAAAAGGGGATGCCAGGGAGGTCATGGTGGGCAGTTTTTAGACGAAAGCACCCTGATCTGACAATGAGAACAACAGAAGGAGTGGACTCTGATAGGGCTATTATGCTTTGACCTTCTATTGTTGCCTCTTTCTATGACAACTTGGAGGTAGTATATAACCTCAATCACTATGGTAACAGTCAGATTTCGAATTGTGATGAGACTGGTGTACAAGCTAGGAGGAATTGTGGAATGAGAGTGATAGCCAGATTGGGCCAGAGGTGTGTACCGCACCTAATATCAAAGAGTAGAGAGTGGATCACTATTTTGGCATGTGTTAGTGCATTTGATTTGAGCATTCCTATATTTTGTTTGTTCAAATCTAAGAGGCAAATCTGAATCTACATTGCAAACTATGAGCTAGGAGCATGCATGACATTCCAAGAACATGCATGGATGACAAAGGAGTTGTTCTTAAATTGGTTGAAACATTTTGCACGTTCAGTCCCTGGTGGAGTTTCACCCTCACGTAGGGCCCTACTGATCTTCGATGGTCATGGCAGCCATGTAGCCTTCAAGATAATTGAAGAAGTAGGGTGGATAGGTATAGATTTGGTAACCCTTCCAGCTCATAAAAGCCACAAACTACAACCACTTGATGTCTTTGTATTCTCGCCTTGCAAGAATCATTTCAAATAGCAGAGGAGTATATGGATGTCAAATTTCCCACAAATTGAAATTGGAAGGGAAGAGTTGGTAACTTTTGTGAGCGAGGCCTTTGCCCAAGCATTGACACCAACTAATATAATTAGTCGCTTCCATAGGATAGGGATTTGGCCACTTAACCAATACACATTATAAAATGATATGAGACCAAGCGAGGCATTTGAGGTTGCAATTGATATACAACCATTTGTTAGAACAGAAGATGATGCCACATCAAGGGATGAAGAACCAAAGTATATGGCAATGAAAGATTGCTTGTGGTTGGATGGTTTTAATGAGGAAGACATTCAAGATTTTGTAGAGCAACATAGAAAAACACAACAAATGGTTGAGGGTACAAGTTTGACACCACAAACTACCAAAGCAGGTCTGCCCCCACAAACCAGCCAGCAAAATGAGGGTTTTGAAAGTAAATCAGCAGGCATGTCTTTTCCAACATAAGCTGACATACTAGAGTGGACCCAAGAAGTAACCAACTATGATGATGTAACCCTTTCCATGCCAAGTTTGCCAGAAATTGATCTAGAAGATGTGATACATTACTTAACCAATGCAGTCAATTGGGAGCAACAAGATGGTGTTGATTGTGAAGACAAATTTCACATAAGTGAAGATGAACCTACGTTTGTTCCATGCACACAAGAGGATGAGCATCAAGTGCCAAGGAAAATCAATAGATTCTTAAGAATTCTAGTGCAGAGAATGAATCAATCTTCACGTGGAGGTAGGAAAGGGGTGCTACGTCTTAGTAGCTAGTCATAGATCTTGACATTTGATGAGTACATTCAAAGGGAAAAAGATAAAGAGGGTAAAAGGAAAAGAGATGAGGAATTGACAGAATGAAAGAAAGAACAAATGATATAGAGGAAGGCACAACGTGAAGCAAAATCGATAGAAAGGAGGCTATGATGGTGAGACAATAGGCCAAAAAATTGCAGGATTCCCAAGACAAGTTCATTCAAAGACAAGACAAGGCAAAGAAAAATGAAGAAGCAAAGCTTGAGAAGGAAAGGATGAAAGCTCAAAAGATAGCCAAGCGTGCAAATAGGACAAAATATGTGGCCACAGTCGCAATACCTCTACCCATCCAATACCCAATTTTCATGGAAATAATGAAACTCTTGTCCCCATCCTTTGCATCTATTAATACTATGCAAGCTGGGACTGCACCTGGATCCTCAGACATCATGAAACTTACTTTAGGTGGAAACCAGGCATTCCTTGCTCAAATAGCAAGTTTCTTACAAACCCCTCCTAGCCAAGAAAATAATGTTGTTGGGCTAGAGCCTAGTAGGCCACAGTTCGTTGGGGTTGGATTTGTGACACCTCCTCTGTTTAATACCCATATGGATAATTGATCGAGTCTATGATGAATTATATTTTGTGAGCCCTTCGAAGAGCAGATTTTGAGTTTTGATATAACTGTGATGTAATTATAGAATGACATACTTCCATATTTTGTAATGTTTTCAAAACTCAATTTTTTTTCAGATATCTCAAATGGATATTCCAATGAATTGATGGTGTTGTTATAAATCTCATATGTTTTTTTTTTGTGATATGATATTTCTCATATATCAGTTGAACTGATCTCATATATTTCTCACTATCAAAAAAGGCCACACAAGTGTTCAAATTGCTCACTATCAGAAAGGCCATATCAATGGCATCTGATTATTCAGATGCCACTGATATGTCCTCTTTTGATAGTGATAAATTTGAACACTTATAAGTATTCAAATTGTAGTCATCATATATAAATTGCAGTGTCTAATATGTCTACTAGGCCATTGCATCAAAATGATAAAAGGAAGTGTCCTATTTGTAAAAAGGTATGAGACAAAGAGCTATTTTCTACTACCTTACAAGATATCTTGTTAGCTACCAAGTTTTCCTTGTTGGCAGTATCTAGCAAAATATCTTATAAGGCACTATAAAACAATTCTTTGTCTGGTTTTTTCTCAAATAGGGTACTTCCTTTTGATCAATATAAACTAAGTGTTTTTCTTGCATTAAAATGAACTAAGTGAGGAATTCAAACAAATTGAAACACAAACAATTCAGAAATTAAAACATAAACAATTCATAAATTGAAACATAAACAAATCTGAAATTGTATTGTCTACTAGATCATTGCAAAAGTACAGGTCCAACAAAGAGAAGATTGAAACATATGAACTAAGTGAGGAATTTAAACAAATTGAAACACAAACAATTCAGAAATTGAAACATAAACAATTCACAAATTGCATTATCTACTAGATCATTGCCAAAGTAAAGTCATATCAACTTTACCTGAGATGAATGCTTGTTGTCTTCGACATAGTGACTCCTAGATCATTGTCTACCATAACAATCACAACAAAATGCAAAACAAACTAAAGTGTGTTAAGAAACACATTTAATAAGAAATGCATAACTGCTTAAGATATCTACACAAATTAATATAAAATGTAAGCATTAAAGGAATAATCTCCAAAGAATTGAAGTGTGTTAATAAACACATTTACATTGATATGATGATCTTCCACAAATATGGTTCTTCCCTCGATTCTCTAGCATGCCTGCAAAAAATAGTAATAATCAAGGGTAGTGTAACGTTGTAACAGCAAATCATCCATACATTATTGAATGTGGAATAACTTTTTGACCATCTTTAACATTTGACAAGATGCATACAATCCTTACAAATTTATAAATACATATTCAAATGCATAAGTACATAAATATACATATCCACCTACATACATATGCATGTGTACATAGAATTGGACATATGCACATATACATACATATGCATATGCATATGTATAACATACATACATATTGCAAAAAAATAGTTACCTAAGGAATGTGCAAAGGGAATTTGCAGAACTCTGAAATATGCAATGAATTGGATTGTAATGAAAGTGACGTGGAAATTTTGTCTTATAATATAATTCAAATGTACAATTTATTCAATTGTGGTAGCTATCAATTTTCAAATTTGAATTTTTGTGGGAAATAGTTGTTCATGTCATATTGAATATGCAGTTCTCCATTGCTTCAAATTGTTCAATTTTCTTCTACACACATACACACACACACACACATGTATATATGTGAGTGTATGTGTGTGTGTGTGTATGGACACTAACCATATATGTATGTGTGTGTGTGTGTGTGTGTGGACAATAAACATATAGGCACATTAAACTGTAAGAGACCATTGAAATGAAACTATAAACCGCATACAAAGAAATCATCAATATACAAAGCATACTGTAGCTACGAATGAGCATAAACCATCATTGGACATGCAATATGGCTGTTAATATTATTTACAGTAACTATATTGAAAGAAATGTTCGTTTACTAAAAATAGTATAATTTAAATTGAAAGATTTATAATATTTAACATTGACTGTAGAAGGAATTTAGTTATTCAGTGTGTACCAATCTGAATGACCACCCTTTTATAAGGAAACTATTGTTGATTACAACAAGTTCTGTGGCTATATGGTTATTGTCCATATACATATAAAAATATATATAGACAATAACCATATAGCCAGAGAACTCGAAACAACCATCGTTATAGAAAATATTATGCTATTGTGTATGTTTCTTCATGTATCCATATACATGTATATGTACATACATGTATACACACACACACACACACTGTGTGTGTGTGTGTGTGTGTGTGTGTGTGTACATATATATGGACAATAACCATATAGGCATAAAACTTGAAACTGTATATAACAAGGAGACAAACTAAAAGCATGAGATGCAGGAGTAAAATATGTAACTATGTGTAAAGCGGAAAATCGCGATCGAACCCTAGTTGCTCTCCCCTCTTCCAACTCCGAGGAGAGAGAAGGGAGATTCACTAGGGTTGATGGTTTTCACTTAGGGGAGAGACTTTACATTCAAAAGAGGGGTTGAAACCCACAAGATCCAATCCCACACAATGCAAGATTGGATGCTAAATGTGTTTCAAGGGTTAAGAAAGCAAGGCTACCCTCTTTTGTAAAGAATGTGCATAGAAGAATTAAGCTAGGAATGCATAGAAAGTGACAAATATTTGCTTATAAACTGAGATAGGGATACAGTATGAAGCTGCGGACCTAGAATTAGCAGTAAAATGTCGATACGGCACTGTACTGCAAATTTGAGCAAAAGTCGCCGGGACGATGGCGCCCGACCGCCACGGTCCTCCGGAAAATCCGCGAAATGAAGGGGGATCTGTTCGTCTCTGCACAAGGATTCCAGATCTTCAATTTCAGCCGCGTACCTACAACCTACACACAGAAAAGCGAAGACGATAGGGGGGTTAGGGATTAGGGGTTTGCCTTTAGGTCAAACCCCAGTTTTGGAATTAACCAAGAAATGAGCAAGTGCTGTAAATGTAAATGTATGTAAAACAAGTACTAATACCTTGTTCTAAGGATGTTTGTATCCTTATGTGCGAAGGTATAGATGTTGTATGTTGTTGTAGTATGTTGTATGTAGTATGTGATTTCCTATTCAATGGTTGAATCCTTGACTTGAATGCAACACTTAGCCTTGAATGGAGACTTAGAATGATCAATTGCTTGAAAGAATGCTTGAATGCTTGAATGCTTGAGTATAGTTTCCACGCCTTTTCCCTCATGTGTGTCGCTTATCCAAATGAGAGAGGAAAATTTAGTTTATATACTTGTCATTTAGGGCTGATAGACTGATTTTCCCGACCTTAGGCCGACCAGGAAAGATAATTTTCCAAATTGCAAACAAAAAGACCCGAGACCCCTTAGGAGACCGGGCCCAAAATAGGACCCAAGGACTAGGGCGCTGGGCGCCATGGTCCTGGGGACCAGGGCGCTGGGCGCCCTGGTCCTGAAGGGGGCACCCTGGTCCTGAAGGACCAGGGCGCTAGGCGCTCTGGTCCCACCTCCCGGGACAGCAGGGTGCAAGGAGGTTCAGGCCAAGGTGCTTGAAAAATGCAATTTTCAGTGTCGTGAGCAAGTTTCAGGGTCTCCATTCAGGTTGTGTGTTGCGTCGCCATCGTGAAGACCAAAATGCAGTCAAAATTGCAAGTGTCACAATTTTAGGATGCTACATTTAGCCCCCACTTTAGCGGGAGTATGTATGCTCATACTTCCGGTAAAGTACAAGGAAACAACATTGAAAGACTTTCACCACGTCAAGGAGGCAAGACACACCAAGCCCCCAGTGGACTAAGGATCTTACGACTTCGATTGACAAAGTAAAAGGGAAGATCACGAGGGAGAACCATGACTGTCAGTAGTAAGGTTCCCTCACTATGAGTCATGCAAGAAAGATATCAAAAATTTTCAAGGCAAGGTTAAATTTGTCAAGAAATTTTCAAGTATCTTGAAAAGATATGAACGGGATGTATGCCCCCCTACGTTAAAGCGATCGCACACGCCTCACTGGGGGTGATTGTTTTAACGTAGTGATACACATAAGAAATGAGAAAGGAAAGGAGCACGTTATCGCAAGGATTTAGCCCCCCAAGTGTGAGATAAACCCAAGGATAATAGACACAAAACACAAAGCACGAGGTGACTTCACTTTCCTCAGGGTCAGTATGCTGTATGATAATTCATGTATATCATATGTATGTATGCATAATTGTTCTTCATTCCCCAATCAAGGAAGGTCACCTAGAAGAAGGGAACACATGTGTCTTTTGAGTCAACATGAGAGAGATCGAGAGATCTCAATGCTTTGCATCGTCCTCAAGTAGACAACACTAAGGACAACAAATAGAAGAATGAGAATAACATATAGAAGAAGTAACAAAAGAAAGGGGGAGAGAATCCGCTATGGTAATGAAACTAGTCTAGCACATCATCTACCCCCCGATCTTGCTGATCAATGTTTCGGGAAGGTAGGGAACATGCTAGAGGAGGAACATCCAACACAGCAGATGGAGCTATCACAAGATCCAAACAAGGGCTATGTTCATGTTCCAAGCCATGCTGTTCTTGTCTAGGAGCTAGGATAAGTGCTTTAGAAAATTCATTAGATAAATGGTTATCAATATCAACAAGTTCATATTCACTATCAGAAGCAAGAGGAGTAACATTTTCATCATGAATAACATTTTCATCCATATCATCATCAAGATTTATAAAAATAGGATCTTTAACTCGCACAGGATCAAGACCATCATGCATCTTATGTTTAGGAGATTTAGGCTCAATGTCCAGCTAAGGAGAAAATGGAATAATGCTTGTTGAAGATGTTTTTGGAGATTGCAAAGTTTGAGAAGCAGCTCCTTGAGCTCTAAGATGACACTTTCATCGGCGTTCACGTGCAGAACGATTTCGTCTAGTCTTAGTAGGAAGTGGAGAAGATTGAGGAGGAGGAATGTTCTCATCCTTAGCACTTGGGTGTTTAGGTTGTGGTCTCTTAGGCTGGATAATAGGAGAAGAAGAAGGTCTCTTCTCTCTATAAAAAGAAGGAGAAGGGACTGCTCCATACAAAGGAGGAATATTTGGTTTAGGAAGAAGACCAAGTCCATCATGACGAGGAGGTATAGGTCTACTTTTAGAAGGTTTATTAGGCATAGACATAATCACATCCATGGGAATAGGTTGGGAATCTTCTTGAGGAAAGACATTAGTTTTATCTTTCAAAGGAAGAACTTCCTTCTCAAGAATGATAAGAATATCAAGTTTAGGTGTTCTAGGTTCACTTAGAGATAGGATCATATCTGTTTTCCACTTTTGATAAGATTTGAAAAGATGATCACTTCGCGGAGGAAGAGATTGGAATTGTTTAGGCCAAAAGTAATCAATAGGAACGCTAGAAGTTCTTTTAGCTGGTTTAAAGAGACTATGATTGACAGTAACAACTTGACCATTATGGGGAAATTTCAAACACTTGTGAATAGGAGAAGCAATAGCTTTCATGGAAGATAGCCAAGGATGGCCAAGCTTCACACGAAATTGTTCGGATGAAGGAATAATAGCAAAGTTCACATCAAGGGATTTGTTATGGACCTCAATAGGCAATGTAATAGAACCAATTGCAGGAGAAGAAAATGCATCAAATAGTTTCACAATCACATTTGTTTTGTCATATATCACTTGATTCAATTGAAAAGTAAAAAGAAATTCTTCAGTAATAACATTAATCATGCACGAAGGATCAATAAGCACTCCACGACAAGGTGTATTCTTGACTTTTGCAACTATGTATAAAGGACCATCAAGTGCCCTAATGGTTTCACTAGAATCAAATGTGATGGAAGGTTCTTTAGGGTTTTCTTGCTGCTCTACAAAGTTAATCACATTCGGAGTCATAGACACAAGACCATCAGATGAGAGAGAGGAATCATTAGCCTCAATTGCATTAGAGGTATGAGAAGGTAATGGATCAGTGAAAATCTGAAGATTTTGATTAGGAGGAGCTACAGATGTATTGCCTTTATCATTCACTCCAGAAACAGAAATAGTATTATTATCAATCAAATCTTGAATTTTACCCTTTAAAGAAAAACATTTTTCAGTATCATGCCCAGGCTGACGATGAAATTGACAAAAAGCTTTGTTATCAAAATAAGGTGAAGTAATCTTTGCAGGATCAATTTGCCTTATAGGAGGAAGAGTAAGCACATTTTGTTCCAATAACTTATTCATAATACTATGCAATGATTTATTCAAAGGAGTATACTTTCTTTCTTTCTTGAAAAATTTAGAAATAGGAGGCACACCTGATGCCGCATTCGCATTGTTGTTGATGATGTTTTCATTGAATTTGATGGAATCTCTGTTCGGTTTAAACTTCCCAAATGGTTGTTGACTGCTATCACCCTTATCACTCGGAGCCATAGGATGTGATTGTTCCATTTGACTCACAGTCAGTTGATAATTGTGAAGAGTTGCACACAACTGTTGGAAAGAAGTAAACTCAAAAAACAGAAGTTTGTCTCAAATATCTTTTTGTAAATTAGAAATAAATATTCTTTCAATATCATTGTCAGGCACTGGAAAAGAAATTTGAGCATACAAATGCTTATATCTACCAATGAAATCAGTCACTTTTTCTTTAACACCTTGTTTACAATGCATTAAATCAATCAAAGTAACTTTAGGACTTACATTGTTTTGAAATTGTTGAATGAAAGCATTTGCAAGTTGTTCGAAAGAAGTAATAGAATAGGAAGGCAACGAGCAATACCATTGTAGGGCTTTGTCTCTTAATGTTCTAGTGAACAGTTTTGCAAGCAACCTTTGGTCATAAGCAAAATCAGTACATATTGTTTGAAAGGTCTTAACATGTGTTAGAGGATCACCTTTACCATTATAAAGCTCCAAATGCGGGATTTCAACATGTTTAGGAGGGATAGCTCGAACAATGTCAAGAGAAAGTGGGCTCGCAACATCAAATGTGGGCACACTAAACTTAGATTGATTGATAGAGGCAATTTGTTGTTGTAAAGAAGAGACAATTTGTGCAAGATTGTTAATGGTCGCTTCAGTCGAAGAATTCATATTAGATGTGTTAGATTGAGATGGAGCTGTTATGTTATTGAAAGAAGGTAAAGAGTAAGGTGGTGGGACCCTATGATAGTTAGTCATAGGAGATGATTGGACAGGAGGAACACTACAAGGAGGAATAGAATGGTTAAATGAATTGCCCCCTTGCGTCATGTTCATTTGTGAAGATGTAATAGGAACACTCATTGAAGGAATGTATGAAGAAGTCGGATTGAATGAAGGAAGAGGGTTAATTGAAGAGGAAGGATTGCCCCCATGACTGGTGATCACAGGAGGAATGTCTTGTGTAGAAGTAGCCATTATGTTTGATGTAAAGGTAGGTATGCTAGCAATAGAAGTCATCAAAGGAATAGAATGATTGACTTGAGTAGGAGGTTGTGTATAACCCAAATTTTCAGCACAACTCTTCATAGGCATCACATTCGAATCCACAATGTGTGCAATACCACGCAAAATATCAATTCCATTCTTATCACTTTGAAGCATACGTTTTAGACCCTCAATTAAAGGAAGAGCTTGACTATCAGGGTATTCTTGAGACATCCATTGTCGAAAATCGTCAAATTGGTTATCCAATTTCGAAAGTTGTTCTATAGAAACCTCATGGAGAGCTTCTTCATCATTAGGAGGATTAGAGGAATTACCCATGTCCTCGTTAAAAAGGCTACTCAAATTAGGTTCCATCTCCTCGGTAATTAAACCTCGGAAAGACTTAATTCTACAGCTTCGTCTAACGGGAATAGTGTAAGTAGGGCTTATTGTTGTAAAACTCATGCACTAGAGAGAGAGAGAAAGTTTTGAATTTAGAGGTAGCAATTTTCACTAAAATCAGCCAATCTTCTGGATTTAAGCTGTTAAATGCAATCACGACAGTCTCCCGAAATTTCAGAAAAAATATCCGGGACCATAGCGCTCGGAGTGCAACACGGTCCTTGCAACTTTTTTCGAAATTTGCAGGGATGAAAGGTATGATGATTTTAGAGCTAATCTGAAAAAATTGAGTGATTTTACGATCTGTAGATAGGCCAAATTAAAGTTGCAATCTCAAAATTGAACCCTACCAAGATTGTCAAAAAATGCAAAATTTGAATTTTGAAAAAGAGAGGGAAACTGAAATTTTGAATTTTATGATTTTAGAGGGAATGTCAAGAGCAATGCAAATTTTGAAATTTAAAAATTGACTCAATTTCACGCAAAATTCAATTTTGAAAGCGGAAATTAAAGTTGTTGTAATTAAGCACTTAATTTCAAAAGTCACAAATTGCAAGAATTTGAATAAAGCACTGAAATTTCGAATGAATGCAAACACACTTTTCAGATTTAGGACAGTAAGAACACAATTTTGACACAAAATTTCAATTTCGATGATTTTTGAATGATTAGAAGCCTTAATCCAAGCAATCACAAGACCAACTTTGACTGTAATTTTGAAGGTGTTAAAATTGATAAAATCAGCCAAAATTCTGGATTTTAGCAGGAAAATACAGTAAGATCTCGCTCCCAAAATTTTGGAAAAAATGTCGAGGACGATGGCGCTCGGAGTGCACACGGTCCTCGCAACTTTTTTCCAAATTTTCAGGGATGAAAGATATTGTGATTTTATTGCGGAATCCAAAGTTACAGCTGATTTGGAGATGTTTTGATCAGTGAAATTATCGGACAAAGGTTGAATTAAGAGGGTTTCAAAAATTAGGGTTTTGACACTTAACCACTTAATTTTCAAAATTAAAGCACAAATATGAATTAATAATTTGTAATAGAAGGGCAGATCTGAAACAAGCATTAACAATTAAATATTTCACAAGTTCAATTACTAAAAAGAAATTTTAGGGTTTTTATGCAGTCACCTCTAAAATTTTGCAAAAGATCAAACATGGAAATGTAATCAAAGAATCAAATTTCAGATTTAATCATGAATAATCAGAAAGGATGTTCACGTCAGGTTCACCAAAATGTAAAGCGGAAAATCGCGATCGAACCCTAGTTGCTCTCCCCTCTTCCAACTCCGAGGAGAGAGAAGGGAGATTCACTAGGGTTGATGGTTTTCACTTAGGGGAGAGACTTTACATTCAAAAGAGGGGTTGAAACCCGCAAGATCCAATCCCACACAATGCAAGATTGGATGCTAAATGTGTTTCAAGGCTTAAGAAAGCAAGGCTACCCTCTTTTGTAAAGAATGTGCATAGAAGAATTAAGCTAGGAATGCATAGAAAGTGACAAAGATTCGCTTATAAACTGAGATAGGGATACAGTATGAAGCTGCGGACCTGGAATTAGCAGTAAAATGTCGATACGGCGCTGTCCTGCAAATTTGAGCAAAAGTCGCCAGGACGATGGCGCCCGACCGCCACGGTCCTCCGGAAAATCTGCGAAATGAAGGGGGATCTGTTTGTCTCTGCACAAGGATTCCAGATCTTCAATTTCAACCGCGTACCTGCAACCTACACACAGAAAAGCGAAGACGATTGGGGGGTTAGGGATTAGGGGTTTGCCTTTAGGTCAAACCCCAGTTTTGGAATTAACCAAGAAATGAGCAAGTGCTGTAAATGTAAATGTATGTAAAACAAGTACTAATACCTTGTTCTAAGGATGTTTGTATCCTTATGTGCGAAGGTATAGATGTTGTATGTTGTTGTAGTATGTTGTATGTAGTATGTGATCTCCTCTTCAATGGTTGAATCCTTGACTTGAATGCAACACTTAGCCTTGAATGGAGACTTAGAATGATCAATTGCTTGAAAGAATGCTTGAATGCTTGAATGGTTGAGTATAGTTTCCACGCCTTTTCCCTCATCTGTGTCGCTTATCCAAATGAGAGAGGAAAATGTAGTTTATATACTTGCCATTTAGGGCTGATAGACTGATTTTCCCGACCTTAGGCCAACCAGGAAAGATAATTTTCCAAATTGCAAACAAAAAGACCCGAGACCCCTTAGGAGACCGGGCCCAAAATAGGACCCAGGGACCAGGGCGCTGGGCGCCCTGGTCCCACCTCCCGGGACAGCAGGGTGCAAGGAGGTTCAGGCCAAGGTGCTTGAAAAATGCAGTTTTCAGTGTCGTGAGCAAGTTTCAGGGTCTCCATTCAGGTTACGTGTTGCGTCGCCATCGTGAAGACCGAAATGCAGTCGAAATTGCAAGTGTCACAATTTTAGGAAGCTACACTATGATGTAATTGAAAACTGGGTATTGCTGATATTCTATTAGATAGTAAACAATTCCATCATTGAACATCTTTCAACAAAATAAAAATGCTACCATATGTGCTTGTATAAATATATATACAGAGATGAATCATTCAAATGAAACCCTCAATGCCATTGAGATAAATGATGAAAAATAAATCTATTTTTGTAACTCATCATTGAACATCTTTGAATAAAATAAAATGGTATTAAGATGCAGATATTGTATTAAGATATAGATTCATTTGTCAAATGACTAATGATTGAATGATGTTTTTGTATTTCTCATATGAAATTTATTGGAAGTAATATAGTGTATGTGTGATAATATTGTTTACAGTAAGTATATTACCAAATTGAAGGCAGAGCCCACTTATGAAACATGCTCATGCTAGTATGGGGGACTTTATGGGAGGAGGGCAGCGGCGAGCAGGAAATTCAAATTTCAAACATGGGGATGCAGTCTTTCTGCGACTGGTGTTGGAGATCATGTAGGTTCCCAGGCATCCCAGGGTTCTGAGGGGGACAAGGCGACAATCAAATCGGTGGAAGATAAAGATTCCAAAGTTGGGGACCCACATGATAGAGGTAAAGTAAAGAAATGGGTGGGTCTATTTGGAGTCAGGCCTTCAGTGCAATTTGGACTTCCGGAAGTTAAAATCCTTTCTAATCTGGCGGTAAGGGTTTTTTCTATATCTATGCCAGATAAGATGGTTTATTTCTCTGTTTTTGGTCTGGCTATGACTTTGGTTGGTCATTTTGTTGGTTTCAGACCTAACATCGATTTCGTAAGGAAATTTCTAAAGAGAAAATGGGTTCTCAAAGGCCAAGTGGATGTGGCGGCTTTGCTTAGGGGGTTTTTCTCCTTTGCTTTTAATAATGAAGAAGATTTGAACAAAGCACTCTGTGAAGGTCCATGGATGTTTGGCATGTCAACTTTGGCTTTACAGAAATAGGCTCCTAACTTACTGTTGGATGATTCCTTTTTTGTGTCGGCTCCTGTGTGGACGTGTCTTCCTGGCTTTCCATTGGAGTTCTAGAATGAGCAGGTTTTTAAAGGGATTGTAGGCTCATTAGGGGAACTCCTATCGATCAACCTGATGACTCCAACCAAATCTAGGTTGGCTTTTTCTCTTATTTGTGTTAATGTTAATCAAATGACAGATATGCCTCAATCCATTGAGATTTTGTCTAAACTAGGGAAATGGACCCAAGTGATTGAATATGAATCTCCCCCTTTTGTGTGTTTTCATTGTAAAAAGTTGGGTCATTGGGTGAAATCTTGTCCATCCAAGAAGGGTAAGAATAGTAAAACTAATAGAAATCTAAAGCAGAAATGGAAAATGAAAGGGAAAAATGATGTTCCACCTTCAGAGGTTAACCCTGAGAAGGAAGTGATCGAGTTGGAAAATGAGGAAAAGAAGGGTATGAACAATAACAAGGAAAACTCTGATTGTGCCTGTTCTAATAGTCAAAAAGAAAGTAACAAGGAGGAAGAGAATGGTACCAAAGACCTGGCTCAAAAGACTGAATCTATAGATTTGAAGGTTGATCTTATCATCCAGGTTAAAGCTGATGATTTATCCAATGATGATGCTTCGGCTTCATCTAATAAGAATGAAAATGAGGAAGACTTTAATGAAGCTCGGAACTATAATATCTTGGAAACGGTGTCTCTATTGTTATTAACCAATGGAAGTCCTAAGCAGATTGGAAATATGATCCTAAACTCCCAATGCAAAACTCTTCCCAGAAGCATGGAGATGGTGGGTCTTGAGGGAAATCCTAGGATTTCTAGTATTAAAGAAGGCAAGTCAAATAATGGAGGACCCAATGGAGTTATTTCAACCAGAAGCAAGAATAAGAAGGACATGCAGATGTTGGAAGTCGGAGCAAAAAATAGGGGAGACCCTCTTTAAAGAATTAGAGGGAACATGAAAGTTGGAAGAACCGTGCTGATGGAACACAAAGTTTCATTGAGTCAACCTTATTCCCAGTTAAAGTATGAAGATAATTTCATGGAATATCAGAGGGTTGAACAACCCCCACAAAAATGATGTGTTGTGTAGTATTGTTAGAGATCATAAACCAGATGTAGTTCTTATTTAGGAAACTAAGACATGTAAGGATAAAGTGGAAAGAATTAGAATTTTCAAAAATAATGGTGTAATTGGAACAAGCTTGGAAGGTTCCTCTAGAGGCACCTCTATCTTTTGGAATCAAAATTCTATAAAAGGTAAGGAAATTACTTCAAGGGTTAATATGGCCTCAGTTTTTCTTGAGTGTATTAAGAATAACTTTGTCTGGGTTATCTCTAATATCTATGCACCAAATTCTAAAGCTGGAAGAGCTAAATTTTGGAGGAGCTTGGTAGAAGAGAGACAATTTTTTTCTGATAAAAGATGGATGATTATGGGAGATTTCAATACTCCTTTAAAAGAGGATGAAAATATGGGAGGCCTTCCTTTGAAGTTAGAGGGAACATAAGATCTCATGGACTTTATTAATGATCAAGATTTGATGGATGTGGATTTTAAAGGGATTAATTATACTTGGACCAATAGAAGAACTAGCCCTGATCTCATTCAAGTTAGGTTGGATAGATCCCTAATCTCTCCCGATTAGCTCTCTAAGTATAACTATTCTTTGGCATCTATCATTAAGATTGGTTCTGATCATTATCCTATCTCTTTCACTACCAATTCTACTTCCTCAAAGCGTAATTTCACTTTTAGATTAGAAAAAGATTGGTTATCTCACCCCTCTTTGGAAAACTTTGTTTGTGAATGGAATTCAGAGGTTAAGGGTACTGCTTTATTTAGAGTTGCAAAAAATCTTAATATTATAAAAGTCAAAATCAAAATATGGAATAAAGAGACTTTTAGAGATATCTTTAAAATGAAAGCCAATATTAAGACAGATATTAAAGAAGTTCAAGATAAAATTCAAGTGGAAGGTATTTCTGAGGATTTGAGTAATGCTGCAAATGGGTTGCTTTCCAAGTACTATGAAATTATCTCTAAGGAAGAAACTTATTGGAGACAAAGATCAAGAGCATTGTATTTGAAGGAAAGTGATAAAAATACCTATTTTTTCTACGTGACTACTCTTAAGCATAGAGCAGCCAAAGGGATATCTAGTTTATCCAGCAATAGGGGGATTTTGTCAGATAAAAATGAAATAAGAAAGGAAGCTGTGGATTTCTTTAGTAATCTTTTAGGAGGTGTGGATTGTCTGGATATTAGAAATCAAGACCTTCTAGCTCAAGCTATCCCTTCCATTTTAAATGAGGGTGACAACAAAAATCTCTCTAGGATCCCTTCAAATAAGGATATCAAAAAGGTTGTGTTTTCCTTTCTTGGAGACAAGTTTCCTGGTCCAAACGGATTCCCTATGTTCTTCTTTCAAAAAATTTGGAATATTGTGGAGATTGACATTTATAATGGAGTTAAAGAATTATTTGGATCTAGACAGCTTCTACAAGAGATCAATGCTACCTTTATTGTCCTTATTCCTAAGATCCCTAGAGCTGATTCTCTCAATAACTTTAGACCTATTGATCTTTGTAACTCAGTTTACAAGATAATATCTAAAGTTCTCACTTTTAGGATGTTGGATAATCACATAATCACATGCTTCCTAAGAATATTCCTATTCACCAAGAACATGAAATCAATCACCAAAACTACCACAATCATCGGAGATAATTCTGAACCAAAAGATTACCGAGATAGCTCTATTTTACCTATTAACTCTATCTTCTAAATAGGATGAATCACAACTTCCACATCAAATCTCCAAGAATATTTTCCAGCAATGACAACCCGATATCATAAATCAAGAATTGAAAGTCATCAGATGAGTGTCAATTACCAACAATCTCCCCCTTTGGCATTGATGGTAACACCTATGAAAAATATCTAAGTGATGAAACTTATGAAACCTATACATTTGATCAATAATGAAAGAATTCTAAGGTTCCTCCTTAGATCAGCAATCTAAAAATATGCATCAGTGAACTGTACACTCCATACATATAGTTAGTCTATACATTTTTCACCTTATCTCTCCCCCTTTGACAACAATGCCAAAAATGAGGTGTGCATCAAAATTTCTTGTACATATATACACATTCATGAGGTGATCAAATCTATACATGCTTCGGTATATTTGAATATGCCATCTTAAGGTACACAAGATATGTGTTCCATCCTTCTCGCAACTTCTCTAAAATTAAAACAAAACCATCCAAAACATAAGCATGATATTCTATAGCCGCAGTCTCAGTAGGAGTCTCCTAAGACATGTTTTGAATGTAGACCATCTTATGATTCACTAAGGTATCCAAGTGGGGACCAATTAGGTTCTCAAAAATCCTAATCTGCTCCATAACAGTCAAAATTTGGCCTTCAATACTGCCGGTTAAGTTGGCTATAAGATCATAAGCCTGAGAAATTTGAGCTAACTATCTTCTACAATTGTCTATCTACTTGTATATCTTAGTAGTAAAATTGGTCCAAATTAGACAAGACTTATAAAGTTTCCCACCTTCTGCTAAGGCCTCATCAATTAGTTTTAATTACTTATCTAGGTAGGCCTTATCTTTAATAATCATTTGTGAATATGTTTCAACTTTGGCATCTCTAAATTTCTCCATAGACTGCCTAGTTGATGCTAGCAATATGTTGGATTTGGTTAATTGTTGTCATTGATATCAACACTGTATCCCAGTTAGATATGGTACTTTTATCCTGGTTGGACCTATCCCAGTTAGACTTGGTGTTTATCATTTTTTTTGCTATGATTCTGATTTGGCATGACCAGATCCCTAGTTTCGGTTTTGGATGATTACTCAGGATGGTTGTATGCTTGCCATATTCAATTAGTTCATGATTTGGTGTTCCAAAAGCTATCACTTATGTTCCTAGTTGGTATTTCTCGGTACTCATTAGCTTTACCAGTTAGCAATATTTGATGATATGATTTGATGATTTGGTTCAGCTTAGGGAAATGGTTTCTAACATACTGAAGGTTTTTCTTGATCATGTCCAAATTGATTGGTGCCTTTGCATTGGCTGGTGTGTTGATATGGTGGTCCTATATTTATCCGGTTAGATATTCTATGTTATTGGACTGAGGCTTTCTATCGATTGGTGAAACATGCTAAAGATAGGTCTTAGCACGATTTCCAGTGGATATAATTATTTGGGAATTTGGTTTAGGTTCACGCTATGTAATGCAAATCATAATATAGGTCCGATGATATTGTGTAATGTAATTTTTGTAATTATGGGTTTATGGGCTTAGGATTTACCCAACCTTGTTAGAAGGTTGATGATCTGTATTTATAGGTAACTTATTAATGTAATATGTAAGGTGTGGGATCTATGGTTGTCTGCATTATCAGAGGAATTTTTATGTGCGACCAAGTGATATATCATTCTTGGTGTTGTAGGGAAGACATATGTGCTTAACCAAAACTGTATCAAGCATTAGGAGATGCTACTTTCACAGTTCATTCTTTTTGGATTGTAGTCTGATGCTTTTGTAGTTCAGTGAGAGTTATCTTTTATGATGAGCAGTGAGCTCTAGATGGTTGGCCTGATTGCAAGTGCAATCCCCATTGTAATTATTTCACATACTACTAGAGAAGTATTATCTGATTATGGGTAGGGTTTCCCGCCATGGTTTTTCCCTTTATCAGATTTTCCACATCAAAAAAATTGGTGTTGTCTGTACTGTACTTTTATGTTTTATCTTTTATTTTTTGTTTTCTTTGTACTTCGATATAAAGGTTTAATCTGCAATAGTTTTGATTTATGTTAGTAAATTGGTTCATCCCCCCCTTCTCAGTTTAATCCTGGTATCATATTTATCTAACAATTGGTATTAGATCACGGTCCTCTCTACGGAAGCTTAACTGTTGAGGAGCTCCGATGGCATTAGCATCTAGTTCTAAATTCAATCCCTCCTGGAAGGAGAGTCCCATATTTTATGGTAAAAATTAAAAAATATGGAAGGAGTGAATGAATATTCATTTGAGATTTCTTGGAGTTAAAGTTTGGGAGATAGTGGAGAAAGGGTATATACCTCATGATCCTAATTCTGGAATACTAGCACCCACTGATGAACATAAGAGACCTGAAAATGATGTTTGAGCAAAGGAAGCAGTGCTAAGTGCCCTATCCGATGAATAGTTATTGAATGTCATACAATTGGAGAATGCAAAGTAGTAAATTTGGACAAAGATTGAAACTCTTTAAGAAGGCGACCAAGAAGTAAATATTGCAAAACTTGAAGCTTTCCAGGTGAGAGATGAAACTTTGAAGATGGAAGAAGATGGGAAGATAAGTTCTTTCATGGATAGAGTGAATGAGATTATCATCAGAACCAAATGTTGTGGATGATTAGTTAGTGATGATGATGTTGTGTCAAAGATTCTAAGAGTTATACCTCCGGCTTACAAGATGAAGGCTACTAAAATTAATCAAATTCACACAATGTTAAGTACCCTTATTACCAGAGATACATTACTTGGGAAATTGACTTATTTTGAGCTTGAGAAACTTAGAGATCAGAGTGCTACTAAAACAAAGACTACATTTAACGCATATACCTCTGGTAAGTAGAAGATAGCTTGGAAGGAGTTATATGCGAAATATTTGGAAGACATTGAGAGAGAAGACAAAGAAATTGAAGAATTGAAAGCCCTAATTGCTAGAAAAATCCCTAAAGGACCATCTCAAAGTAAGTATGAAGGAAAACTACCTTTTAAATGTTTTTCATGTAATAAAACTGGTCATTTTGCCTCTAGATTGATAGTTCTGATACTTAAAGATAAGTACAGATGCCAAGCTAACAAGATGAGAGGGGAGGGTGAATCATACAAACTTAATCTTCCATAAAAACATCAAATTCAACCTTGGTAACCTATACATCAGTAATATAACCAAAACTGCTAAACATGCAAAATCAAAAGCATATAAACATCATAACACTCATAACACTAGATTTAACGTGACAACGCAAATAGGGAAAAACCACTATGGGATTTCGGACCCACTAAGAAATATACTCTTCTAGCGTATGCTTGGTTAGAAGCAAATCCTATTAAAGATTACAAACACATTGCTAGATATGACCCGGTTAAGGTATTTCCCTCAGATCTGTTAGGATCTTCACTTTGTTACAAGTGACCTTGTTAAAGGATTTCAAACACTCAATCAGAATGCCACCTTGCTAGAGGGTTTACAAATAAGACTGTTAAGTCCACTCGGTTAAGAGATTTTTTGTCACTTTACAAAATAACAGTAATAAAAATCTATCTGCAACTTCACATCTAAAATGCTAAAGTAGATTTTTATTTGTTCAATACAATATAGACATAGAACTAATCTTGTCCATTTGCTGGGCTCTATACTCTGTTATTCAAAATAGATCTTCAAGCTTCTATGCTCAGTAATCACTATGTAGCATCCCTGTGCTTACATTTTCCCGCATACATTGTTTATCAATAGTTCCTTATTTATAAACAATCTGCTAACCGCATAATCTCCTTGATCATATTTCCCATGATCAATCATAGCCATCAGATCTTCAATATTGACTAGGTTCAATGTATCCTTCGATCTGAAAAATGTTTTACCCTACCTTGGAACTTGCATACATTTCTTGGAACTTGTGCTAGGGTATTGCGGTTCAATCTAAGTTGTAGATCTTCTTGCCAATTATCCTTTGCCATAGATTCTTTAACAAACTTCATTCACGGTATACCAATCATTTAATCATAGCCAGCTCATCAGCTTCCTTCATTAAATAACGCTTTTATTCATTCAATGCATTCTGTTATTACTTGGTTGCAACTCGTTGAATACTAAACTTCAGTTGGTAGACATTCCACCTTCATTAACCGATAGCGATAACCTTAGGGTTTACCGACTAGGTTGGTTTACCAACTAGGTTCCTTAGGGTTTACTGACTAGGTTCTTTGCTTAGTAACATAGTATAGTATTAAGCTTTCAATCAATAACATATGTAAGATATCACAACAATCTAAAACATCATGATCTCATCATTGTCTAACTCGGTAATAGTTGCCCATTGAATAACTTATTTCTCCCCTTATTCATCATATTCTTTTTGTGTCTTTTACTGACATCTTTATACTCATCAAATCATACTTCTCAAGATATGCAAACATCATACTGAATTAGAAAATCAATTTCTTGACATCAATGACAAAATAATGATATTAAGATAGTAAATATCCTTAATCAGTTATATCCATAATCATTAACAACCTTCTCAATATCCTAATTGAAATGCCAACAATGTCTCCTTGTCTGTTATAATGCCAAATGCCAACAATCTTCCCCTTTGGCATTGATGGCAAAACCAATTGACTTGACCTAATTTATTCGAATTCAGACTACTGTGAAATGTTGAAATGCTCTCCCTATTATTAGATTTCTCCCCCATACATTAGTCTTCTCCTTTTTGTTTGTCAGTCTTCTCCCCATATATTAGTCTTCTCCCCCTTTGACAACAATGCCAAAAAGTAAAGAACTAAAACATAATTTCTTTCGCTGAGAAGTGAATTCCTTACTGATATGTGTCTACTTAGTCTCGGTCAAAGAATTTTGTCTTCAATTCTGGTTCCCTATTTATTGATTCCTGTACACCTTTAGAAAACCTCCTAAAGTGTGTAAATCAGCATCAACTCCTAAAAGATATTTTGTAGAGTCATCGAAGTGATGCTTTCACCGAACTCGATCAGTGAATGGAAGATAGGGGTAGGACCCCTAACTTACTTTTGAGATACTCAAAAGTGTCCCTTGGTAGTGGCTTGGTGAAGATATATGCTATTTGTTCCTTTGTGCTAACATACGCCAACACCACTTTCTTCTCTTGAACTTCTTCTCTAAGATAATGATATTTGATAGAGATGTGCTTTGTCTTAGACTGCATAATAGAATTCTTTGAAATGTTAATGGCACTAGTATTGCCACAAAATATAGTTACTAGCTTGATAACTTGTCCATTTATGTCTTCCAACAATTGTTTGATCCATGCTATATTAGTACAATTCAATTCTGTAGCAACGATTCAGCTTCTATTGTTGACTGTGAAACACATCCTTGTTTCTTGCTAAGCCAAATCTCTAGTCTTTCTCCTAAAAAGAAAGCTCCACAACTTGTGATTTTCCTATCATCAATGTTGTCTACCCAATCACCATCAGTATAAACTTTTAAATCAAAATCATTTCCTTTCTGATTTACTAAGCCATAATCTTCAGTACCTTTCGAGTATCTAAAAATTCTCTTGATTGTTGTCATGTGTGTTTCCTTGGAATCTGCAAAAAATCTTGCAACTATACCTACTACATGTGCTATATCCGGTCTGCTGTGAACAACATATTGCATTTTTCCAATCATAGATCGGTAAAGTGTCTCATCAACAAATGCAGATTCATCATTCTTTGACAATTTATAGTTGGTAGTCATAGGAGTACTTATTGGTTTTGAATCCTCCATTCCAAATTTCTTCAAGATTTCCTTTATGTACTTGGATTGGGTAATGAAAATCTCATTTTTCATTTGCAGTATCTGTAGACCTATAAAATACTTTATCTCACCAACTAGTGACATCTCAAATTATTTGCTCATTTCATTTCCAAAGTTCTTGCATAGAGAGTCATTTCCACAAAATATAATGTCATCAACAAATATGGCTAAGATCAGTATTCTATTGTCTTCATCCTTCATATGCATATTGTTGTTTTCACTTGTTCTTATAAAACCAATTTTGATCAACTAAGAGTGCAATCTATCATACCATGCTCTAGGTGCTTGTTTCAAAACATATAAAGCTTTGTTCAATTTACATACCTGATCTTTATTCTTGTCTTCAATAAATCCTTCAGGTTGTTCAATAAAAACTTCTTCTTCTAATATACCATTTAGAAATGCAGATTTGACATCCATTTGATATATCTTGAAATTCTTGTAAGCAGCATATGCCAACAATGTTCTTACTCCTTCAAGTCTTGCCACAGGTGCGAAAGTTTCACCATAATCAATTCCTTCTTCCTGAGCATAACCTTTGCAAACTAGTCTTGCTTTATTTCTAATGACCTCACCTTTTTCATTCAGCTTGTTTCTAAAAACCCACTTTGTACCGATTACATTTTTGTCCTTCGGTCTTGGGACTAGTGTCCATGTGTCATTCTTCTTTATTTGATCAATCTCTTATGTCATAGCATTTATCCAATCTTCACTGTTAAATGCCTCTTTCACTATCCTCGGTTCAAATTCAGATCTCAGACATGTGTTATGTCTTAGTTTGTTCCTTGTCATCACTGGATCATTCCTATCTCCTATAATCTAACTTGATGCATGATGTCTTCTGACATACTTGGCTAATACAAGCTCGGTAGGCTCTGTATGATCTTCTTCATCACTCGGTAACTGGATATTCTCTTCATTTCCTTCAGCAGTCTTCTCGGTAAGACTTGTTGGTTGAACATAGACAAATTCATCATAATCTTCTGGTTCCTTGGAATTTCCTTCATCATTTCTTTCTGCAAATTCATCAATTTTCACATTTGCACTTTCCACTATTTTGTTAGATGATTTGATCAGACATTTAAATGCTTTGCTTCTAGAAGAATAACCTAGAAATGTTCCTTCTTCACTTTTTTGATCAAACTTGCCATTTCTATCATCTTTGTGAACATAGCATCTACTTCCAAAGATTTTAAAATAACTTACATTAGGTTTCTTGTCATAACAGATTTCATATGGTGTCTTCAAAGTTCCTTTCTTCAGTTGTACTCGATTCAGCGTGTAAACTGTTGTGCTTATTGCTTCTCTCCAAAATGTTTGTGGCACTTTCTTTTCAATCATTAGGGTTTTGGCACAATCCACAATAGATCTATTTCTTCTCTCAGCAATTCCATTTTGTTGTGGAGTTCTCGGTCCATATACTTGTCTTTTAATACCATGATCATTGCAATATAAGTTAAACTCATCAGATGTGAACTCACCTCCTCTATCTGATCTAAGACATTTCAGTTGTCTTCCTGTTTCATTTTCAACTCTTGCCTTGTACCATTTAAACATTTGAAAAGCTTCTAATTTTTCTTTTAAAAACATTACTGACATCATCCTTGAGTAATCATCCACAAATAATATGAAATATTTATCACCATAATAACTTTGAACTTTCATAGGACCACAAAGATCAGTATACACAAGATCTAAAATTCCCTTAGAAGTGTAGGACTTACTTGTAAAGCTTGATCTTGTCATTTTTCCCATCTGGCATCCTCGACATATAGCATTCTCGGGTTTCTCAAGGCTCGGCAGACCTCTTACTCAATGCTTCTTACTTATTTCAATCAGATTATCAAAATTTACATGACAAAACCTTTTATGCCATAACCAGGTATCATCTATCTTTGCATATATACATTTATTCCGAGTTGAGTCAAGGTGAAATGTGTTACCTTTTGTTTGTGTCTCGATAGCAGCTAACTTTGCATTCTTGTCAAGAACTTTGACAATTCCATTTTGAAATTCTATTCGGTAACCTATGTTGTTTAGGTATGCTACACTCAAAAAATTGTATTTCAAACCTTCAACCCAATAAACATCATTGCAATTTGCATTGTCAAGAAGTGTTATAGATCCTTTACCTCTTACTGGACATGGTGCATCATTACCAAATCTTACATAGCCTCCATCATAGTCTTCTAATATAACAAAATTGTGTTTATCACCTATCATGTGATGTGAACATCCACTATCCATGATCCAAGAATCATTTTTACTAATATGAGATAGTAGGGATTTTTCTTCATACCTTTCTTCATCTGATCCATCTTTGATAGCCACATAAACAACTTCCTCTATTTCAGTTTCATCTGATTTATCATCATTAGATTCCTCATCAGCTATTAGGCATGTCTTCTTATCTCTTCTTCTGAAATCTCAGTGTCCTTTGTAATGATTATCTTTCTATTTGTCATCTCGGTAATCTCTCTTTTCGCTAGATTCTCTATCAGGATAGTTTGAGGCCATATGTCCTATTTTATCACAATTGAAACATTTCAAAGGTAGTTTTCCCTTATACTTACCTTTTCCTCTCGATAGCCTTCTAGCTAATAGTGCTTCAAACTCTTCTTGTTTCCTGATTTCCTCATACAGCTTGGGTACTTTTTCCAAATTCTTGCGAAATCTCTCACTTGCTCCATTGTGATCTCCTTCAGTGTATTTAATCATTCTATCATTGTAATCATCAGATTCATCAAGATGAAAAGAACAAAAAGTAGATTCTACTTTATTTACCGATCACCCACTGTTATCAAAATTACTTAACTCAAAAGCATGTAGCTTACCAATAGTAGCATCTAAAGAAACTGGCATATTGGGTACAAACCTCAATTCATTGATTGTAGAGACTCGAATTGCATAAGCTGGTAGAAGGGTTCTTAACAACTTACTTGTTATATCCTTTTCTTCAATGGTTCCACCTGCTCCTTTGATTTGACTGACAATCTCCTTTAGTCTTGTACTGTACTGGGTTATGTTCTCACCTTCATTCATCCTCATAGATTCAAATTGTCCTCTTAGACTATCTACTTTTTCTCTTTGAACATGTTCATCTCCACCATACACAGATATGAGCTTGTCCCACATTGCCTTTGCATCATTGCAGCCTTCTAGGTCATTAAATTCTGAATCGGTCAATGCAGATTTTATTTCAATCATTGCTTGGATATGTTCTTTCTTTGCCTTTATCTCTTCCATTGTTAATGGATAGGTTCTTAGTGTGATGAAATCATTCTCCAGATAATATACAACATATTCTCCAACTCCTGATAAGTGCAACTTCATCCTTTTCTGCCATGTATAGAAACTTGACTTGTTCAAATTCGGTGCATCCTTCTTATACATCTTTGGATCTTTTCCTCAAGTACCTTTAAAATTTTCCTTCTGGATTCCAAAGCTCTGACACCAACTAATAGTTCTGATACTTAAAGATAAATACGGATGCCAAGCTAACAAGATGAGAGGGGGGGGTGAATCATACAAACTTAATCTTCCATAAAAACATCAGAGTCAACCTCGGTAACCTATACATTAGTAATATAACCAAAACTGCTAAACATGCAAACTCAAAAGCATATAAACATCATAACACTCATAACACCAGATTTAGTGTGGAAACCCAAATAGGGAAAAACCACTGTGGGATTTTAGACCCACTAAGAAATATACTCTTCTAGAGTATGCTCGGTTAAAAGAAAATCCCGTTAAAGATTACAAACACATTGCTAGATGTGACCCAGTTAATGGATTTCCCTCAGATCTGTTAGGATCTTCACTTTGTTACAAGTGACCTTGTTAAAGGATTTCAAACACTCAATCAGAATGTCACCTTGCTAGAGGGTTTAGAAATAAGACTGTTAAGTCCACTCGGTTAAGAGATTTTCTGTCACTTTACAAAATAATAGTAATAAAAATCTATCTGCAACTTCACATCTAAAATGCTAAAGCAGATTCTTATTTGCTCAATACAATATAGACATAGAACTAATCTTGTCCATCTGTTGGGCTCTATACTTTGTTATTCAAAACAGATCTTCAAGCTTCTGTGCTCGGTAATCACTATGTAGCATCCCTATGCTTACATTTGTCCGCATACATTGTTTATCAACAGTTCCTTATTTATAAACAATCTGCTAACCGCATAATCTCCTTGATCAATCATAGCCATCAGATCTTCAATATTGACTAGGTTCAATGTATCCTTCAATCTGAAAAATGTTTTACCCCACCTTGGAACTTGCATACATTTCTTGGAACTTGTGCTACGGTATTGCAGTTCAATCTGAGCTGTAGATCTTCTTGCCAATTATCCTTTGCCATAGATTCTTTAACAAACTTCATTCACGGTATACCAATCATTTAATCATAGCCAGCTCATCAGCTTCCTTCATTAAATAACACTTTTATTCATTCAATGCATTCTGTTTTTACTCGGTTGGAACTCGGTGAATACTAAACTTCACTCGGTAGACATTCCGCCTTCCTTAACCAATAGCGATAACCTTAGGGTTTACCGACTAGGTTCTTTTCTCGGTAACATAGTATAGTATTAACCTTTCAATCAATAACATATGTAAGATATCAAAACAATCTAAAACATCATGATCTCATCATTGTCTAACTCGGTAATAGTTGCCCATTGAATAACTTATTTCTCCCCTTATTCATCATATTCTTTCTTTGTCTTTTACTGACATCTTTATACTCATCAAATCATACTTCTCAAGATATGGCAACATCATACTCAATTAGAAAATCAATTTCTTGACATCAATGACAAAATAATGATATTAAGAGAGTAAATATCCTTAATCAATTATATCCACAATCATTAACAACCTTCTCAATATCCTTATTGAAATGCCAACAATCTCTCCTTGTCTGTTATAATGCCAAATGCCAACATAGATGTTATGAGAGAGCTACTAGGAATCAAGAAATATTTATGAGGAATTACAAGCCTAATCTGCAATACCATAACAGACCTAGATTTAGAAGTAATAAGGATAAATCATGTTATTATGCTGCTAATAATGATGATGATGATGAACCTATAAGTGGATCCAGTAATGGAAGCCCCGGTAAAGATTGGGTCTTTATTGCTATCAAGAATGATTCTCTGGAACCTGTCATTAAAGTGACTCATACTGAAGAGAAGGCTTTAGCTGCTGAAATTGAAAAAAAGGATGAATGGGTTATAGATAGTGGATTTTCACGTCACATGACTGGTGACAAGAGGAAGTTCTTAACTCTACAAGAATTTGATGGTAGACTAGTTAGATTTGGAGACAGCAAGGCATGTAGGATCAAAGGAAAAGGAACAATATTCTTTGATGGTAAAACTAATACTAATAATGTATTGAAGGATTGAAGCATAATATTTTGAATGTAGGTTAGATGGTGGATCGAGGATTTCATTTGCAAATTAAGGATGGAAAATATAATATTTTCAATAGATCTTGATTGGAGATTGCATCTGGAACTCAGAACAAAGGAAACATCTTTCATTTGAACTCCGGTGAGAAACCTCTCTTAATTTCTCAGGTTGATGAAAGTTGGTTATGACATAAGATGATGTGTCATATAAAATTTGATTACATAGTCAAGATCACTTCAACACAAGTTGTCAGATATTCACCCAGGATTGTTAAACCTCACAATCCAGTATGTAGAGAATGTCAAATGGGTAAGAAAGTTAGAACATCTTTCAAAAGAATACATTATAGATCTAATGAAATTATTCATCTTATTCATACCGATCTTTGTGGATCGGTAAGGATTAAATTTTTTTAAGGTGATAGATATTTTATGTTGCTTATTTATGACTATTCTAGAATGACATGGGTTGCATTTTTGAAAGAAAAATTTGAAGCTCTTGAGAAATTCAAAATTTTCAAGCTATGGTTGAGACAGAAACATGATGGAAGATAAAATGTTTATGATCAGATCAAGGTAGTGAGTTTACACCCAGTGAGTTCAACAACATTTGTGAGAAGCATGGAATTAGAAGACAATTTTCTGCACCTAGAAACCCACAACATAAAGGAAAAGTGGAAAGGAAGAATAAAACTATCTTAGATGCTCTAAGGACAATTATGATGGAAGCCAAATTGTCTAATATATATAGGAGAGAAGTTGTCAATACCGTTGTATACACTTTAAATAGAGTACACATTAAAGGTGATATCGGTAAGATACCTTATGAATTATGGTTTGGTCATACTCCTACTGATAGATACGTCAGAATTTTTGGAAGTAAATGCTAGATTAGAAGAGATGATGCATTAGGAAAATTTGATTCTAGAAGTGATGATGGTATATGTTTGGGTTATTCCACTAAGAGAAAAGCATATAGATGCTATAAAAAAATATTGAATAGGATAATGGAAAGCATAAATGTCAAGGTGGGTGAGAAGGATAACAATCAAATTGGATCATACAACTATGGACCGGAAGATGAATTTGTCAAATAAGAATCGACAGTGAAAGAATCAGTTAAGAGCACAGATCATATTTCTCTGGTAACATCAGAAAATTCCACAATGGTTGTATGCTTGCCATATTCAATTAGTTCATGATTTGGTGTTCCAGAAGCTATCACTTATGTTCCCCGTTGGTATTTCTCGGTACCAATTAGCTTTACTAGTTAGCGATATTTGATGATATGATTTGATGATTTGGTTTGGCTTAGGGAAATGGTTTCTAACATACTGAAGGTTTTTCTTGATCATGTCCAAATTGATTGGTGGCTTCGCATTTGTTGGTGTGCTGATATGGTGGTTTTATTTGGATCCAGTTTGATATTCTATGTTATTCGACTGAGGCTTCCTACCAATTGGTAAAACATGCTAAAGATTGCTCTTAGCATGATTTCTAGTAGATATAATTGTTTGGGAATTTGGTTTAGGTCCACGCTATGTAATGCAAATCATAAAATAGGTTTGATGATATTGTGGGATGTAATTTTTATAATTATGGGTTTATGGGCTTAGGGTTTACCCAACCTTGTCAGAAGATTGATGATCTGTATTTATAGGTAACTTATTCATGTAATATGTAAGGTGTGGGATCTATGGTTGTCTGCATTATCAGAGGAATTTTTATGTGTGACCAAGTGATATATCATTCTTGGTGTTCCAGGGAAGACATGTGTGCTTAACTGAAACTATATCAAGCATTAGGAGATGCTACTTTCATAGTTCATTCTTTTTGGATTGTAGTCTGATGCTTTTGTAAGTTAGTGAGACTTATCTTTTATGATGAGCAGTGAGCTCTAGATGGTTGGCCTGATTGTGAGTGCAATCCCCATTGTAATTTTTTCACATACTACTAGAGAAGTATTATATGATTATGGGTAGGGTTTCCCACCATGGTTTTTCCCTTTATCAGATTTTCCACATCAAAAAAATTGGTGTTGTGTGTACTGTACTTTCATGTTTTATCTTTTATTTTTTTGTTTTCTTTGTGCTTTGATATAAAGGTTTTAATCTGCAATAGTTATGATTTATGCTAGTAAACTGGTTCATCCCCCCCTTCTCAGTTTAATCCTGGTATCATATTTATCTAACAATTGGTATTAGATTGCGGTCCTCTCTGCGGAAGCTTAACAATTGAGGAGATCTGAAGGCATTAGTATCTAGTTCTACATTCAATCCCTACTGGAAGGAGAGTCCCATATTTTATGGTAAAAATTAAAAAATATGGAAGGACTGAGTGAAGATTCATCTGAGATTTCTTGAAGTTAAAGCTTGGGAGATAGTGGAGAAAGGGTATATACCTCATGATCCTAATTCTGGAACACTAGCACCCATTGATGAACATAAGAGACCTGAAAATGATGTTTGAGCAAAGGAAGCAGTGCTAAGTGCCCTATCCGATGAATAGTTATTGAATGTCATACAGTTGGAGAATGCAAAGTAGTAAATTTGGACAAAGATTGAAACTCTTTAAGAAGGTGACCAAGAAGTAAATATTGCAAAACTTGAAGCTTTCCAGGTGAGAGATGAAACTTTGAAGATGGAAGAAGATGGGAAGATAAATTATTTCATGGATAGAGTGAATGAGATTATCATCAGAATCAAATGTTGTGGATGATTAGTCAGTGATGATGATGTTGTGTCAAAGATTCTAAGAGTATACCTCCGGCTTATAAGATGAAGGCTACTAAAATTAATCAAATTCACACAATGTTAAGTACCCTTATTACCAGAGATACATTACTTGGGAAATTGACTTATTTTGAGCTTGAGAAACTTAGAGATCAGGGTGCTACTAATACAAAGACTTCTTTTAAAGCATCTACCTCTAGTAAGCATAAGATAGATTGGAAGGACTTATATGCTAAATATTTGGAAGACATTAAGAGAGAAGACAAAGAAATTGAAGAGTTGGAAGCCCTAATTGCTAGACAAATCCCTAAAGGACCATCTTGAAGTAAGTATGAAGGAAAACTACCTTTTAAATGTTTTTCATGTAATAAGATTGGTCATTTTGCCTCTAGATGTCATGAGAGAGCTACTAGGAATCAAGAAATATTTATGAGGAATTACAAGCCTAATCTGAAATACCATAATAGACCTAGATTTAGAAGGAATAAGGATAAATCATGTTATTATGCTACTAATAATGATGATGATGATGAACCTATAAGTGGATCTGGTAATGGAAGCCCCGATAAAGATTGGGTCTTTATTGCTATCAAGAATGATTCTCTGGAACCTATCATTAAAGTGACTCATACTGAGGAGAAGGCTTTAGCTGCTCAAATTGAAAAAGGGATGAATGGGTTATAGATAGTGGATTCTCACATCACATGACCGGTGACAAGAGGAAGTTCTTAACTCTGCAAGAATTTGATGGTAGACTAGTTAGATTTGGAGACAACAAGGCATGTAGGATCAAAGGAAAAGGAACAATATTCTTGGATGGTAAGACTAATACTAACAATGTTTATTATATTGAAGGATTGAAGCATAATATTTTGAACGTAGGTCAGATGGTGGATCGAAGATTTCATTTGCAATTTAAGGATGGAAAATGTAATATTTTCAATAGATCTCAATTGGAGATTGCATCTGGAACTCAGACCAAAGGAAACATCTTTCATATCAATTCCAGTGAGAAACCTTTCTTAATTGCTCAAGCTGATGAAAGTTGGTTATGACATAAGATGATGTGTCTTGTAAAATTTGATTACATAGTCAAGATCAGTTCAACACAAGTTTGTCAGATATTTGCCCAGGATTGTTAAACCTCACAATCTAGTACGTAGAGAATGTCAAATGGGTAAGAATGTTAGAACATCTTTCAAAAGAATACATTATAGATCTAATGAAATTATTCATCTTATTTATACTGATCTGTGTGGATCGGTAAGGACTAAATTTTTTTGAGGTGATAGATATTTTATGTTACATATTGATGACTATTCTAGAATGACATGGGTTGCATTTTTGATAGAAAAATTTGAAGCTCTAGAGAAATTCAAAATTTTCAAGCTATGGTTGGGAAAGAAACATGATGGAAGATAATTTTTTTATGATCAGATCAAGGTGGTGAGTTTACATCCAGTGAGTTCAACAACATATGTGAGAAGCATGGAATCAGAAGACAATTTTCTGCACCTAGAACCCCACAACATAATGGAAAAGTGAAAAGGAAGAATAGAACTATCTTAGATGCTCTAAGGACAGTTATGATGGAAGCCAAATTGTCTAATATCTATAGGAGAGAAGTTGTCAATACCAAATTGTCTATTGCTTTCAAAATGATATTCAGATATTTAGCAGGTACAACGGACTATGGGTTATTGTATCCAAAAGATGATGATTTCAGACTATGTGTATATACAGACTCTGTCTGGGCAGGAGATTTGGATGATCAAAAGAGAACTATAGGTGGTGCATTCTTTCTTGGGAAGAAATTGGTTTCATGGCTTAGCAAGAAACAATCATGTAATTAATTATCCATTGTTGAAGCTAAATATGTAGTTGTTGCAACTAACTGCACTCAGATTTTATGGATGAAATAGATGTTGAAAGATATAAGGGTAAGTTATGATGATACTATTGTTATTCAATCTGATAATACTGCTTCTATTGATATGTCAAAGAATCTATTATTTCATTCCAAATCAAATCAAATTTCTATAAGGTATAATTTCTTGAAGGAAAAGGTTGAAGAAATGGAAGTCAGATTGATTTATGTGCATACTAAGGAATAGATTGCAGATATTCTAACAAAACCATTTCTTAAAGATACTATTGAATATCTCAGAGATCAACTAGGGGTCACCACCCCTCTACAATAGACTTTGAGATGTAGGAATGCATCAATATGGTGAGCTTATTAGACATGCTTTCTAATCCAGGTTGATGAGATTTCGTTGCTCCTCAGGGGGAGTAGTCAACCATTTGATTGTTTTTTTTGGTTTGGTATCCATCCTTTGTCATTGATGTCAAAGGGGGAGATGGTGCTCATGTGAAAAATAGTTAATCTTTGGAGGAGATGGCATTCATGTTAATCTTAGTGGGAGATCTATTTCTGATCAGTCTTTAGGAGATTGTTGGCATTCCTTGGCACTTGGATATTTTTCACATTCAGTGTTGCCATCAATGCTAAAGTTGGAGATTGTTAGAAATATGCTAGGTTTGGTCAAGTGTTGTCATTGATGTCAACACTGTATCTTGATTAGATATATAGTTATGCTATCCTAGTTAGACTTAGTGTTTATTCTGGTTTTGGATATGATTCTAATCTAGTATGATCAGATCCTTGGTTTCAATTTTGGATGGTTATCAGGATGGTTATATGCTTATCATGTTCAGTTGGTTCATGATTTGGTGCTCTAGAAGATATCTCTTATGTTCTCGATTGATATTTCCTTGTACCAGTTAGTGATATTTGATGATATGATTTGATGATTTTGGTCTAGCTTATGGAAATGGTTTCTAACATGCTGAAGGTGTTTCTTGATCATGGCCCAATTATTTGGTAGCTTCACATTGGTTGGCATACTGATATGGTGGTCCTATTTGGATCCGATTAGATATACTATGTTATTGGGCTAAGGGTTTCTATTGATTGGTGAAACGTGTTGGAGATTGGTCTTAGCACAATTTCTAACAGATATAATTTTTTGGGAATTTGTTTTAGGTTCATGCTATGTAATGTAAATCATAATATTGGTCTAGCGATATCGTGTGACGTATTTTTTGTAATTATGGGTTTATGGGCTTAGGGTTTAGATGACCTTGTCATAAGGTTGATGATATGTATTTATAGGTGACTTATTCATGTAATATATAAGGTGTGGGATATATGGTTATTTTTGCATTATCAAAGGAAGGTTTATGTGCAAACAAGTGATATATCATTCAGAAAAAGGTATTTGGTGTTGCAAGGCAGACATTTGTGCTTAATTGGAATTGTATCAAGTATTAGGAGATGCTACTTTCACAATTCATTCTTTCTAGATTGTAGTCTGATGCTTTTGGAAGCCAGTGAGACTTATCTTTTGTGATGAGAGGTAATCTCTAAGTGGTTGGCCTAATTGTAAGTGCAATCCTCATTGTAATTATGTCACATACTATTGCATAAATATTATCTGATTGCAGGTAGGGTTTCCCACCATGATTTTTCCCTTTATCAGGTTTTCCATGTCAAAAATATTGGTGTTGTGTGTACAATACTTTCATGTTTTATATTTCATTGTGTTGGTTTCTTTGTGCTCTTGTATAAAGGTTTTGATCTGCAATAGTTCTTATTTATGTTAGTAAATTGATTCATCCCCCCTCTCTCAGTTTACACCCATTACCAGATTTGTCTAACAGTTGATGCCTTGGTCAAAGAATCAAACTAGGTGGATATATGAACTATTAAGTTATGAAGCTTATCCAATGAACTAACATTAGCATCAAGTTTTAGTTTTGGTACCACTTGTTTCAAAACTTTAACTAATTTCTCAATAAGTTTCTTCTCTTCTGATTTTGATTGTGCTAACTCCTAACTGGCTTTTTCTTGGAGAGCAGTAGCTGCAATCATCTAGTTTGTTTGAGACATTTGATTGAAGGGTTTGTCAAAATTGATATTAAATTATGGAAAATTTTCTTGGCTTTAAATTTTTTATGTGTCGATTGTGACAGGGATTTGAGTCTCCTAACTCCTAGATCAATACATCTCATAACCTAATATCCTCTCACCCTACTCTTCTCCTGATAATGTGGCAAACATCTCTCCTTGATGGTGTCCTTCGATACCACCCTCACCACATCACCAAAAGAATAATGACCCCTCACCTCAATCCTCAATTGTCTATAGATATCTACTATAACCTTTGCTGAAAAATGAGGTGTGACTAACTAGACGGTCCCTCAATGTCTGCAAACTATGAAAAATTGATTGGAATGTACTCTTGTACACGGAATCCGTTTGTAGGTCATCTAATATAACTCTCAATCTCTGTAACTCACGGTCACTGTAATGAAAGATGGTAGTGATATAAGGATATTGAGGATCCTACTATGGAGGATCTACATGATATGGCTCCTAATCATGAGACTATGGAGGTGGATCTCGATCAGATACATCATGGGGATGCTACGATGCCATCTATCTAAAAAGATCATAAAGTTACAATTTATGTAAGAATACACACATGAAGTGCATTCAATTTAAAACATTAAAAATTAAAATTAGTTAAATTAGAGAGAGATCATTAATCTTTCATAAATAATCTATATGAAGATCTTGCATAATTCAGATCTAAATTGAAATTAATTTAAATAGAGGGAGAGGAAGATTATTATATAAACTTTTCTATATATCACATACCTAGAATTTAACACAAGAGAAAGAGAGAGAGAGACATATGAATTTTCTATGCTAAAATTATAAATAATAAAATATTAAATTCTATCCTAAAATGTCAATAATATATTATTAATTTCTATGCTAGAATCACAAATAATAAAATTTTAATTTTAATGAGAGAGGGAGAGATATCATCAATAAGAGAGAGATCTAGAGAGAGACCATTAAAGATATAGGAACAAAACTAAAACATTGTAATTTCTAAAAATGAGGTCCTAACAGGTATATGTGAGCACACTAGGATGTTATAAGCGGTCATATGTGGTCCTAAGAGGTTACGCATATGTAGTCATACGCAGTCATACATGTGGTCCTATGGGGTCACTGATGTGTGGTTAGATGTGGTCATAAGTGATCATAAGCTTTCATATGGTGTTCTAAGGGATCATAGGACACAATAGGACCCCTTAGGACACAATATGACCCCTAACGACACCTAAGGGTTCATATGGTGTCCTAAGGGTTCATAGGAAATGATATTACCCCTTAAGACATAATATGACCTCTAACGACACCTAAGGAGTCTTATGTTGTCCTAAGGGGTCATACAACACAACACAACCCCTTAAGACATAATATGACCTCTAACGATACCTAAGGGGACATATGGTGTCCTAAGAGGTCATAGGACAATATTTGACCCCTTAGGACATAATATGACCTCTAATGACACCTAAAGGATCATATGGTGTCCTAAGGGGTCATAGGACACAATTTGACCCCTTAGGAAACAATATGACCTCTAACAAAAAACTAAGGCGACATATGGTTTCCTAAGGGGTTATACGGCATTATTTGACACCTTAAGACACAATATGACCTCTAATGACACCTAAATGGTCATATGGTGTCCTAAGGGGCCATACAACATGATTTGACCCCTTAGGAGACAATATGACTTCTCACGACACCTAAGGGGTCTTATGGTGTCCTAAGGGGTCATACGACACAATATGACATCTAACGACACCTAAGGGGACATATGGTCTCCTAAGGGTCATAAGATGTGATTTAACCCCTTAGGAAATCATATGCCCATTTAGGTGTCATTAGAGGTCATATTGTGTCCTAAGGGGTTATACAACACAATTTGACCCCTTAAGACACAATACGACCTCTAATGACACCTAAACGGTCATATGGTGTCCTAAGGGGTCATACAACATGATTTGACCCATTAGGAGACAATATGACTTCTAACAACACCTAACTGGTCTTATGGTGTCCTAAGGGGTCATACGACACAATACGACATCTAACGACACTTGAGGGGACATATGGTCTCCTATGGGGTCATAAGATGTGATTTAACCCCTTAGGACACCATATATCTCCTTATGGTGTCCTAAGGGTTGATACGACACAATATGACCCATTAGGACACAATATGATCCTTAACAACACCTAAGGGGTCATATAGTGTCTTAAGGGGTCATAGGACATGATATGACCCCTTAGGACATAATATGACCTCTAACAATACATCGAGGGTATATGGTGTCCTAGGAGGTCATAAAAAATAATACAACCCCTTAGGACACAATATGAACCCTAACAACACCTAAGGGGTCATATGGTGTCCTAGGGGGTCATAGGATGTTATACAACCCCTTAGGACACAATATGACCTCTATAAATACCTAGGGGTCATATGGCATCCTAAGGGGTCATATTACACAATACAACCCCTTAGGACACAATATAATACTTAATGACACCCAAGGGGTCGTAGGACATGATATGGCGCCTTTGGACACAATATGATTCCTTAGGAGACAATATGACCTCTAATGATACCTAAGGTGCATATGGTGTCCTCAAGGGTCATAGGACACAATATGAACCCTTAGGACATAATATGACCCCTAACGACATCTAAGGGGTCATATGGTGTCATGTGGGGTCATAGGACATGTTATGACCACTTAAGGCATAATATGACCTCTAACGATACCTAAGGGGCATATGGTGTCCAAAGGGGTCATAGGACACAATACGACCCCTTAGGACACAATATGACCTCAAACGATACCTAAGGGGTATATGATGTCCTAAGAGGTCATAGGACACAAGACGACCCATCACAATATGACTCCTAACAATACCTAGTCATAACAATACCTAAGGGGTCATATGGTGTACTAAGTGGTCATAGGACACAATATGACCCATTAAGACATAATATGTCCCCTAATGATACTTAAGGGGCATATGGTGTCCTAAGTAGTCATATGACACAATATGACCCTTAATAATACCTAAGGTGTCATATAGTGTTCAAAGGGGTTGAATAGGAAATGATATGACCCCTAACAACACCTAAGGGGTCATATGGTCTCCTAAGTGGTCATAGGACACAATATGACCCATTAAGACATAATATGACCCCTAACGATACCTGAGGGGTCATAGGACTCAGTATGACCTCTAATGACACCTAAAGGATCATATGGTGGCATAAGGGGTCATAGGACACGGTTTGACCCCTTAGGAGACAGTATAACCTCTAGCAAAACCTAAGGGGACATATGGTATCCTAAGGGATCATACAACATGATTTGACCCCTTAGGATACAATATGACCTCTAATGACATCTAAAGGGTCATAGGATATGATTTGACCGCTTAGAAGATAATATAACCTCTAATGACACCTAAGGGGTCTTATGGTGTCCTAAGAGGTCATACAATACCCCTTAGGACACAATATGACCTCTAACAACAAGTAAGGGTGCATATGGTGTCCTAAGGGGTCATAGGACACGATTCGACCCCTTAGGACACAATATGACCTCTAATGACACCTAACAGGTCATATGGTGTTCTAATGGTTTATAGGTCAAAAATTGAAAGGTGAGAGACACAAACTACAGCTAACAAGGCACGGTGACATAATATTGATGCCTAGTTCAATATAACCCCTTCTCCAAAGTTGAAAATGACAGTTTAACTATCATTTTGGGCTTTTATACCAATTAGAAAAAATATCCCATTAAAAATTAATATTTTCTATAGTTCGAACACAAAAATCTATGTCAAATTCGATTGAACTATTGTACGATAGGGGTTTCGATTGAATACCCCTATTTTGCTCGAACCCAACAATTTTTTTTTCCCATCCCACAAATCTAGTTCATGGCCAAAAGTGGGAACCATTATCATGAGTTTACCCCATAACCTTACATTGAAGCATTATGATGACATTGTTAGAGTCACCTATAATAATTCTTAGATAACCTCTATCCTTTGCAATTGAGATGTCGTGAAATGTCCTTGCCACTTCAGTGAATTGAAAGTTTCAATGCCTAGGTTAACTACATATCCCATGATCAAAATTCCATTTCAACCCCTAATGAGACCACCTACCCTCACCTAACGTGGGACTTGGTGGAAGAAGGTTTCTTCTGAGCATCTTACTAGTTTTATTGATGCTTCTTTTGAGGATGGTGTTTGTTTAGAGGATTTATCTCCACCCACTCATACTTATCCATCTCTAGGTTTGACCTTGGATCTAGATCCATCTCTTATTTCAATACTTACAACTAATTTACCAATAGGAGCCATTTATGATGATAAAATTGTAGTACTAGGTTTTCTATCTTTCTAGCTAATGCTATCAATGTTTTTTCTACTAATTGTTCTAGTGATGATTATACTAATTCTTCTATTACAAATGTTGCATTATGCTTATTATTATTATTTCTACTAGTAATGTCATTGTCCTTGATGTGATTGATGCATCATTACTTTTCGGTTAGCATTGTTCTAATTGTAATAATAGATATACATGAATAGTTGTCCAACATAAGAAGAAGCATCCCACTAATGTCTTCTCAGGTTAGGATGGTGATAATACAACAATTCAAGATCCTACAACTATGAGAGGAGCGGGAGTAATAGAAGGAGCAGGAATAGGAGTGGGAGCGGGATCAGATTTGAATTTGAATGGCCCTGGTGCAGTTTTCTTGCGTGTTGGGGGTCCATGGGATTCCCCCGTGACTTGCCCCTCCACCAAATCAGATCCTGATCCCTCAGATGGGGCCTCAAATGATACATGGGATGGCGCTACCTTATAGAATACTACCAATGGTAAATCTGTCATCTTTGACAAACCTGGTGGTGTTCAGGGCCCCAATATTTTAGAGGATTTTTTTAAGATTCCATCTATGAAGTGCAATAAGAAATGTGCTTCTTTATTTGAGTCTAAGCCCAAGGGTAAGGCCATTTTGTCGGTTCCGCATAAAGTTGACTTGGATTCTGGTGCTTGCTCCATCTCTATCCCAGGCTATATTGTGGATCAAAATATGGCTCACATGAACTTAGTCTTGGTGGGTAAGTTTGTTGGACCAAGTCCCAATATTGAGGTTGTTAGAGCCTAGGTGTCTAGAAAATGGAAGGGTAAGGGTCAAATTGATGTTGTTGCTATGGTTGGTGGCTTCTTCTCTTTTTCATTTTCTTGTAAGGAAGATCTATTATTTGTTTTGGTGGGTGGTCCTTAGATGTTGGGAAAAGCCTCGCTCGCCCTCAAAAAGTGGGAACCAGGATTTAATCCCAAATATTGGGAATCTAATGAAGCCCCAATCTGGGTCAGATTGCTAGGTTTACCCATGGGGTTCTGGGGAGAAGAGATTTTTGCAAGAATTGCAGCTTGTTTTAGTGAGCTAATTTCTATTGACCCAATGACTACAGCTAAAAGACGTTTGGTTTATGCCAGATTGTGTGTCAATATCAAACAGTCTTCAAACCTACCATTCTAGATTGATCTTTTCTCTAAGCTGGGCAGATGGGTGCAGAAACTGGAATATGAATCCATCCCTTTTATGTATTTCCATTGTAAAAAAGTGGGTCATTGGGCAAGGCAGTGTCCATCTAAGCCAAAAAGGGAATGAAGAAAGAGGAATGACAAGCCGCTCTTAGAGAAGAGGAATGCCTTTCCCTCTGACCCACCTCTAGAAGGATTGTGCAATGATTCTTGTGGATCTATTGATCCCTCTATCCCTCCCCTGATTGTGGGGGATGGGGTCTTTCTTAGAGATGGTTTTACTTCAAAAGTACTTATGGTCCCTGATCCTAACACCCCTCTCTTAGAGGAGAATGTTTGGGAATCCCCTATTGTCAATTGTCCCTATGAAGAAGGGAATACTATTAATACTAATGGAACTATTCTAGATATTCCCATTCAACTGGTCATTGATATGGATAACTCCATTGAAGCGAAATCCCATATTTTTCTCACACTGGATTCATCCTAAGAGGACTCATGTCATTTTATTGAGGTCAAACCCAAAAATAGAAGAAGGAGCTCCCCTACTGGCCAAACTACTTCGGCCTCTGGGGGGTTTCAACAAGAAATAGACACAAAGTTGACTATGGGTCAAATTCAAGATGGGTGGGGAGGCCACCCTATGCAGTTAGTAGAGATAGGCAAAGTCGGTCTTCCATTGTGAACAAAGCCTAGAAAATGTTACCAGAAATGGGGACGGGATCCCCTTCTCTTGCTAAATGAATATTATTTTGTGGAATATAAGCAGATTGAATCATCTCCATAAGCATGATCTGCTATCCAACTTGGTTAGGGATCATAAGCCAGATATTTGCCTTGTTCAAGTAACTAAAATGCCTAGTAATAAAGTGGAAAAGATTAAATTGGTGATTTTTGGAGATTGTGGTGTTCACTCTAGTGATGTAGATGGTGGTTCAAGCAGTATCACCACTCTTTGGAATCTGAGACTGTTATGTGGTAAGTTTGATCTCTCTTCTCCTAATCACATTTTTACTAGATTCTATAATCTTAAAGATGGACCCTCTGGGATTATTTCCGACATCTATGCTCCTAATGGGAGAACTGCTAGGAAAGTTCTCTAGTCTTCCATTTGCCATGCTAGATCACTTTTCCCTAATGAAAAATGGATTCTTCTGGGCAATTTCAACACCCCTCTCTCAAACTTGGAGAAATTTGGGGGCGTGCCTATTTCTATTGACAGTAGGTAAGACTTGGCTAACATGATTAATTCTTTGAGCCTATTGGACCTAGATCTTATTGGAACTAAATTCACTTGGTCCAATAGACATAGTAGGGAGGATCTCATTCAAGTTAAGCTAGATAGGGGCCTTGTCTCTCCTAATTGGATAGAGAACGCTTCATGTAAACTCAATGCCTTGTCTCGTGTAGGATCTAATCACGTCCCTATTTGTCTTTTGGTGACTCCATTGTTTGGAAGAAAGGCATACCCCTTAAGATTTGAGAAAATGTGACTAAACACTCTTGACATCCATGATAAAATTATGGAGTGGTGGAATATTGAAATCTAGGGTATAATCATTTTTTGAATTGCCAAGAAGCTATCCAATCTCAGGTCCAATATTCAATGCTGGAACAAGTCCTCTTTTGGTAATATTTTTAAAATTAAAGATAAGCTCAAGTAGGATCTTGAGGAGGTTCAAAAGCATATCCAAGATTTCGGGTTTGATAATGATGTCTCAAATAAAGAAATTGAGATTTTAATTAAACTGCATGATATTATTTCCAAAGAGGAGGAATTCTTGAAGCAGAGATCTAGAGCCTTATGGCTTAAAAGCGGTGACAAAAATACTAAGTTTTTTCATATGATGACCCTCAAGCATAAGGCTACTAATAGAATCAGTAAAATTTAGGTCGGCTAGAGATGGACTAATAAGCATGAAGAGATTCTCTAGGAAGCCATCAGTTACTTTACTAATCTCTTATCTGTTGATGGTCCTCTTAATGCTTTAGCCCAAGATGAGATCTTGCAAGAAGTTCCCAATATTGTCTCTGGACCTGATGGCTTCCCTTTGTTCTTCTTTCAAAACTTTTGGCAGATCTTATGCTTTGATGTGGTCATCGCAGAACAAGAGTTTTTGGGTCTCGCTCTCTTCTGAAGGAGCTGAATGCCACCTTATTTGTCCTCATTCCCAAGAAATCTGATGCCTATTCTTTTTAGGATTTTAGACCTATTAGTCTTTGCAATTCTATCAATAAATGTTTTACCAAGATCCTACTACTCAGGCTTAAGATATACCTCCCCTCTTTCATTTCAAAATACCAGAATGGGTTTGCTCTTGGGAGGCAGATTTTGGATTCCGTAATTGTGGTGCATGAGAACATTCACTCTTTATCTACCAATAAAATACCTAGTTTTTTTTTAAAATTAGATTTGCTTAAAGCTTTTGATAGAGTCAATTGGAGTTTTCTTCTCAGGATCCTTAAGGCATTTGTATTTGGAGACAACTTCATCCATATTATGGATTCATGTGTGTCCACTCACAAATTTTCATCTTGATCAATGGAGCTACCTCCAGTTTCTTCTCTGCGTCAAGGGGCATTAGACAAGGGGGTCCTTTATCTCGTTTCCTCTTCATTCTTATGAGTGAAGCTCTCAGTAAAATTATCCAAAGGGAAGTTAGAAAAGATAACCTTTTGGGCTTACGACCCTCTTCTCAAGCCTCTACTTGTTCTCACCAACAATTTGTGGATGATACTTTCTTGATGGGAGAAAGTTAGGTTAAAGAGGATAAGAATTAAAAAAAGACTCTAGATACTTATGAGCAAGGCACTGGACAAAAAATTAGCCTAGATAAAAGATCAATTTTTTTCTTTAACACCCTGGAGCACAAGAAAATAAAGATTGCCATGATTCTAGGGTGTAAAGTTGTAATTCTTCTCGAATCTTATTTAGGTTTTCCCCGCTGTCATGGTCTGGCCCCTGATTCCTTCTAGGCAAACCTTATTGCTAGATTCCAAAATAATTTGGTTGGGTGGAATGGTGCTTTGTTAAGCCAAGCTTGTAAGTTCCATCTACTCAAATCTTCACTTCAGAGCCTTCCGATGTATGTTATGAGTTTATTCAAAATCCCCGTCAAAATTACTAACAAACTAAAAAGAATTCAAAAAAACAATTTGTGGACAAGGACTGAAATTAAGAATAGATTACATCTTGTAGCTTGGAAACAAGTTTGTCTTCCCAAGTCCATGGAGGACTGGACATTACAAATCTGAGAGATTTCAATAAAGCCTTGATGGCCAAGCAACTATGGAGATGTCTTAAAGAGAATAATTAATGGATTGACATTTTCAAACATAAATACCACATCCAGGGTATCCAAAACATGCTAGAATCTTATGACCTTCCCAACTCTGTCTCTGATTTATGGAGTAATTTATTTGGTTCTACCAATCTTATTTCACATGGTTGTAGATGGGTACCGGGGAATGGAACCAAAATCAGATTTTGGGAGGACTGGTGGATTGGTGATGGCCCCCTTTCAAATTCTATTTGGGCTCCTCCTTTCAAATAATTATGTCTCAAAAAAATTGGCTCTTGGGTGGCTGATTATATTAGAGATAGAGCCTAGTTATATCTCAATTCTATGGTTAATGCTCTGATACCTTTGAAACCCTGGTTAAAATGTATTTGTATCCCCACTGTCGTGCAGAGGATAAAGTGCTCTTGAATTTCTCCTCTTCATGGAAATTAAAGGTTGTTGATGCCTACAAGTTCATCTCCAGGAATTTCTCTCACTCCCCCTTGTGGGCTGGTTTTTGGAATAAGCTTTTAACTTTGAAACCTAACATCTTTTTTTGGTTGTTTGTGTAGCCTGAGAATAAGTAGAGGAAAATGTTGGTCATCTACTGTTGCACTTCTCTTTTGCCATGGATATCTAGAGTTTCTTCTTTGATATCTGGAACACTAAATGGGTCTTCCTTGATTCTGTTTAAAGGCTATGGTTTCAATGGAAGTGCCCCATCTACAATCAATCTTTGTGAGTCCTTTGGAATATGTCGCTTCCTCATATTACTTGGGGTATTTGGAAAAAAAGAAATAATAGAGTTTTTAGAGATTTGGAATCTCCTCCACTTGTTATGGCTATTAGAATTAAAAATTCTATCAAGGAGAATTTTCTTCACTCCTTCCCTAGTAGAAGGAATGACCATCCTTTCCTTACTCTCTAGGAAGAGTGGGACACTATCAAACAGTGGAAAATTAGCTGGAATATCTCCATCACTATGCACAAAATTAAACGATGCAGATAAAATCTTCTATGGAATCCCCCCTGTGGGATGGATCAAAATCAATGTGGATGGGGTGGCTAAAGAGAGTCGTAGGCTGGTTAGGTGTGGGGGAGTGGCTAGGAATCATATGGGTCTGCTTATTTCTATAGTGGTGCTCCCTCTGGGCACCCAGTCGAATTTGACTCACTCAATACTATCAATTGTTTGAATGGGTGTACGGATCCTAGCTGGACTATTGCCAATCTGATCAAATATTGTTGTGATATGATTAAAGAATTGGATGAATTTAAAATTTCTCACATATTTTGGAAAGGCAATAAAGCAATATATTTATTGGCCAATATGGCAGTGGGCTATGTGGTAGATAAATGGTTGAGCGATTGAGACTCTTTTCCAAAAAACTTGTGCGAGTTGGCATATGATGATACCATCCTTGCGGTAATCAATGAAAAATAATCATGATTTGATAAAGTTGTTGGAAAAATGGTTGCCTTTCGATTTCCCTATTTGAAAGTCTAGAAACTTCCCTTGTGCTCTGATGTTTTGTCTTATTGTGTGGCCCCTATCCTACTTCTATTTGGAGACTTTCCTGGTGTGGCCCATTTCCTACTTCTGTTTGGCGACCTGGATCATTATGGGTGGGGACAAGAATAGGCAAGAACTGCCAACTTTTGAGAAATGGAGGAAAAATAAGGAGGTGTGGCAGGAAATTGTTGATGGGGGAATGGTTCCCTTCTTTGAAAGACTCCATGGCCCTTCACCTCTGCTCATGGAAACGTTTGTTAATGGGTGGAAAAAGGGGGTTTGAGGGCTTATGGTGCTAAATTCAAGCTGGATGAAACCCTAGTGGATATGGTTATGGGTTTGGCTATGAATGGCAAAAGGTTTCAGAGAGATAGAAAAAAGGGGAGGAAGACATGGGAATTTTTTTTGATAAAGATAAGGAGCATTCAAGAGTTAATAAAATGGCCAATGGTGGCTACAACAAAAAGGATCTCATGGCTCCCTGGGCGGATATGGCCGAATTCATCATGACGTACATTACACTTGAGGTAGATGTGCCAGTATCTTTTCTTACCATTTTGAATCACTTTAGGCATGGCAAAGTTATTTCAATTCCTTTCTATCTGGTTTCTTCTTTGGAAAATAGTCTTGAAAAACATGTTGAGAGTCCGAATAATCCAGTCCTCCATGAAGGGCTTATTATTCTTATTATGGAGTACACCAAAGCCCATGAAGTTGTGCCCTCTCGTTTTGAGAAAGGATTAATCCCTAATAGTAATATTCAAGATGTCTTTGATTCGGATATGGAGATAGAGGATAGTGGGAGCGTCAAACCTCTTATTGACCCTGATTATAAAATGGTTGAATAGGTCAGATGTTGATCACTCCTAGAGCCCACAGCAGCAAGAGCCCCCCTAGATGGGCGGCAAGTAAATATAAATCGACCAACAAGATTATTTCTAAAACTGAGCCTTATTCTAAAAAGAAGAAGCTTGTTGCTAAAGACTACGGTCCCAAGACCTTGGACAACAAAATCAAATTGGACATTCCTCTTAATGTCCTGAAGGAGAAGCAACAAACTCTACCTAAATATGTGGATAGGGGTTTACAAAAGGAAATTACTCTGATGAATCTGGTGATGGAAGTGACTAGAATCCAGGAGAACTGCTAGAAGTGGGTGGGGAAGGAGATTGATACCCTCAAAGAGGGGATTAAGGAGATAATTGATATATTCATTGATTCGCCTGAGCCTAGAAAAACAAAGAAGGTCATGATCATGACCTAGAAGATCTCCAATGAGGTTTGGTTGGAATCTGACTCACTCAACACTATCAATTGTTTGAATGGGTGTATGGATCTTAGCTAGACTATTGCCAACTTGATCAAATATTGTTGTGATATGATTAAATATTTGGATGAATTTAAAATTTCTCACGTATTTTAGGAAGGCAAAAAAGCAACAGATTTATTGGCCAATATGGCGGTGGGCTACGTGGTGGATAAATGGTGGATCCATTGAGACTCTTTCCCAAAAAACTTTTGTGAGCTGGCATATGATGATGCCATCCAATTGTTGTAATCAATGAAAAATAATCATGATTTGATAAAGTTGTTGGAAAAATGGATGCCTTTCGATTTCCTGATTCGAAAGTCTAGAAACTTCCCTTGTGCCCGAATTTTTTGTCTTATTGTGTGGCCCCTATCCTGCTTTTGTTTGGAGATTTTCCTTGTGTGGCCCATTTCCTTCTTTTGTTTGGTGACCCGGATCATTATGGGTGGGGACAAGAATAGGCAAGAACTACCAACTTTTGAGAAATGGAAGAAAATTAAGGAAGTGTGGCAGGAAACTGTTGATGGGGGAATGATTCCCTTCTTTGAAAGAATTCATGGCCCTTCTCCTCTCCTCACGGAAACATTTATCAATGGGTGGAAAAAGGGAGATTGAGGGCTTATGGTGCTGAATTCAAGCTGGATGAAACCCTAGTGGCTACGATTACGGGTTTGGCTATGAATGGCAAAAGGTTTCATAGAGACAGAAAAAAGGGGAGGAAGACATGGGAATTTTTTTTGATAAAGATAAGGAGCATTCCAGAGTTAATAAAATGGCTGATGGTGGCTACAACAAAAAGGATCTCATGGCTCCCAAGGCGGATATAGCCGAATTCATCATAATGTACATTACACTTGATACAGATATGCCAGTATCATTTCTTACCATTTTACCATTTTGAATCACTTTAGGCATGGAAAAGTTATTTCCATTCCTTTCTATATGGTTTCTTTGAAAAATAGTCTTGAAAAACATGTTGAGAATCTGAATAATCTGGTCCTCCATGAAGGGCTTATTATGCTCATTATGGAGTACGCCAAAGCCCATGAAGTCATGTTGTCTCTCTTTGAGAAAGGCTAAATCCCTAATACTAATATTGAAGATGTCTCTAATTTAGATATGGAGATGGAGGATAGAGGGAGCGCCAAACCTCTTCTTGATCCTAATTATAAAATGGTTGAAGAGGTGAGATGTGGGTCACTCCTAGAGCCCACAACAGCAAGAGCCCCTCGAGATGGGCAGAAAGTAAATATAAATCGACCAACAAGATGATTTCTAAAACTGAGCCTTATTCTAAAAAGTAGAAGCTTGTTGCTAAAGACTATGGTCCCAAGACCTTGGACCACAAAATCAAATTGGGCATTCCTCTTAATGTCCTGAAGGAGAAGCAACAGACTCTGCCTAAATATGTGGATAATGGTTTAGAAAAGGAAAGTACTTTGATGAATCTGGTGATGGAAGCGACTAGAAGCTAGGAGAACTGCTGGAAGTGGGTGGGGAAGGAGATTGATACCCTCAAAGAGGGGATTAAGGATATAATTGATATCTTCATTGATTCGCCTGAGCCTATAATAATAGAGAAGCTCATGATCATGACCCAGAAGATCTCCCATGAGGTCTGGTTGGAATCTGACTCACTCAACACTATGAATTATTTGAATGGGTGTATGGATCCTAGCTAGACTATTTCCAACCTGATCAAATATTTTTTTGATATGATTAAAGATTTGGATGAATTTAAAATTTCTCACGTATTTCGGGAAGACAATAAAGAAATAGATTTATTGGCCAATATGGTGGTGGGCTACATGGCAAATAAATGGTGGAGCAATTGAGACTCTTTACCAAAAACCTTGTGCGAGCTTGCATATGATGATACCATCCACTTCCAGTAATCAATGAAAAATAATCATGATTTGATAAAGTTGTTGGAAAAATGGTTGCCTTTCGATTTCCCTATTCGAAAGTCTAGAAACTTCCCTTGTGCTCAGATGTTTTGTCTTATTGTGTGGCCCCTTCCTGCTTCTATTTGGAGACTTGCCTAGTGTGGCCCATTTCTTGCTTTTGTTTGGCGGCCTGGATCATTATGGGTGGGGACAAGAATAGGCAAGAACTGCCAACTTTTGAGAAATGGAGGAAAAATAAGGGGGTGTGGCAGGAAATTGTTGATGGGGGAATGGTTCCCTTCTTTGAAAAACTCCATGTCCCTTCGCCTCTGCTCATGAAAACATTTGTCAATGGGTGGAAAAAGGGGGTTTGAGGGCTTATGGTGCTGAATTCAAGCTGGATGAAACCCTAGTGGCTATGGTTATGGGTTTGGCTATGAATGGCAGAAGGTTTCACATAGACAAACAAAAGGGGAGGAAGACATGGGAATTTTTTTTATAAAGATAAGGAGTGTTCAAGAGTTAATAAAATGGCTAATGGTGGCTACAACAAAAAGGATCTCATGGCTTGGGTAGATATGGCAGAATTCATCATGAGGTACATTACACTTGAGGCATATATGGTAGTATCTTTTCTTACCATTTTACCATTTTGAATCACTTTAGGCATGGAAAAGTTATTTCAGTTCCTTTCTATCTGGTTTCTTTTTTGGAAAATAGTCTTGAAAAACATGTTGAGAATCCGAATAATCTGGTCCTCCATGAAGGGCTTATTATGCTTATTATGGAGTACACCAAAGCCCATGAAGTTGTGCCCTCTCTCTTTGAGAAAGGCTAAATCCCTAATACTAATATTCAAGATGTCTCTGATTCGGATATGGAGATGGAGGATAGTGGAAGCGCCAAACCTCTTGTTGACCCTAATTATAAAATGGTTGAAGAGGTGAGATGTTGGTCACTCCCAGAGCCCACAGCAGCATGAGCCCCCCCAGATGGGCGGCAAGTAAATATAAATCGACCAGCAAGATGATTTCTAAAACTGAGCCTTATTCTAAAACCAAGAATCTTGCTGCTAAAGGCTATGGTCCCAAGACCTTGGACCAAAAAATCAAATTGGACATTCCTCTTAATGTCTTGAAGGAGAAGCAATAGAATCTTCCTAAAGATATGGATAGTGGTTTACAAAAGGAAAGTACTCTGATGAATCTAGTGATGGAAGTGACTAGAAGCCAAGAGAACTGCTAGAAGTGGGTGGGGAAGGAGATTCATACCCTCAAAGAGTAGATTAAGAAGATGATTGATATCTTCATTGATTCTCTTGAGCCTAGAAAAATAGAGAAGCTCATGATCATGACCCAAAAGATCTCCCATGATGTCAAGGCTATGAAACATAACCATGAACAAAGAATTGAGAAGGTTGAGAAGTCTATGGAGGAGATGAAGAAAAACCTTAAGAACCTAGTTGACATAAGGAAGGAGTTCCTGAACAATAGTATGGAGGGGCTAGAAGTGATCAATGTCGTGGTGGCGGAGTATAGATCCAATCCTATTAATAGTGATCTTAATGACTACAATAGGAAGAAAGATCTGGGTGGTGAATACTTTGTTGTTGGCGGCAATAAAACTATGAGCCCTAGTTGCAGAACTAGAAGCAGGACCAGTAATTAGGGTACCTCCAGGTTCATTATGGAGGAATTAGAGGAAATCAACAAGGTTACCATCCACAAGAACAAGGAGTTTGTGAACTCACTTATTTGAGTGTTTTTTTTTTTGTTGCCTGTGTTTCTTTTTTCTTTTGTGTTCGGTTTCATGTGCTCCCATGTTTTGTTGTTGGTTTCTATTTGGTTGGCTGATGGCCAGGTTTCGTAAAACTTTTGGTTTCAGGTCCATGTAAAACCCGTTTATCTTTATCAAAAACAACTCAAGATCCTACAAGCTAGCAAGACCTTCATTCATTTTGACTGAGTATTCGAAGGATTTAATAAACCAGTAGGCTAGTAGAATCAAGACTCTAATATTAATGTAATCTCTCTAGCTAATATTTTATATCAGATCTAAACATTCATAACTCCCTCAAACAATATTCACTAACACTTCTTACATTCAAAGAATCATGTCTATCATATCCACATCTTTCAATGTTGTAGTGGTATTCTTATCAATTTAATAAAGATTAAAGTATAAGGTCGGTCCCTTATCGAGTTAGAGCTCTTATGATTAGGAATATGCCAAGTGCTACTACATAGCTTAACCATTTATCTATATTTGGTTGTGATTAAACTATATGTCATTACAAAATAAACTAATTTATCATTACTAGATAATTAGTTTTCATAATATGGATAATATCTCAAGGTCTAAATTATGGACGAATATGTTTAGATTAATCTTATCCCATATAATTTCAAAGTTGAATATTACAAACCTAATATAACATGTTAAATTGGTTAAGCCACATGAAACTCATCTAATTGTATATGAGCCAAAAGATCTACTCTTATTTTTCTTTAAGTTGTATTATTTTTTCATGGTGGTGTCATAATATATATTTAAGACCTTGCTAACTTGATACGTAAATAGATTATCCTAGGTTAAGGCACTTAGTTTTCCTAAATAATAGAAATGGTAAATATCAAAGAAAATATTTAAAAATATTAAATTAGACTATATGATGATGATGCATGCTTTATTCTTTAATACCTATTTAAAATTAAAGTATGACATAATTTTTCTCCTCTATCCTCCTATATCTTGATACTTTTTTGTGTATTGTATATTTTTAATACTATAAGATAATATGTTGAGTGAAATTTATGCTAGGTTAACTCATAATATTAAATAGAATGGAACAAGAAAATTTTAATTTTCATTAAAAAATTTAGATTTTAGGGATCATTCTTATACTCATTGTCAGGGGCTTCACTTAGTGAACCTAGTTTATAGCACATGCATTCATGCAATATTGAAGAATCACCCTATTTTCAAAAAATATCAATACCCCAAACTTCTTTTTTTCACCCCCTCCCAATACACAATCCAAATTAAAACCCCCTTATTTTCACCAAATATTAAGTTTTTCATAGCCTAAATTGAAAACACCCCTATTTTCACCAGATAGCAATATATTGTTAAAGAATTTTAGGATATTAAACTCCACAATATGAATGCACATGATATAATAGTGCCTAACTAATGAAGCCCCTATGTACTCATTACGATTGATTTTAATAAATATTATAACCACAAAATATTTGGAAAGCAAAAAGTGGTAATCATGGGACAAGGAATAATTATAGAGAAATTTATTAATACAAATGAATGTGAATGTTTTTCTTCATTCATTTAATCATGTGATTTCAACACTTTCTTGGTGAGATTGTCACCAAGGTTCAAATTCCTATTGAGCTACTAAACTTGTAGGCCTTATGCCTTTGTTGAGCTGCTAAAACCTTGAGTTTCCACAATAAAAGAAAGGATATAAATGTTAATGTAAACATAATATATTATTATTTAATAATAAATAATGGCTAGTTATTATTTGTAGTTGAGTAGTAAATCCTCTAAGTAGCTATGTACAAGAATATGTGGCTTTATAAGTCCACATTGAGATGTAATCAATTGATGAATCATCAATGTATTAATCAAGCAGTTTTCTCTTTTGAATTGTATAAAAGCAATGATAATATGTTTGTCCATGTTAAATGGAAAAAAATTTGTAGAGCCAAGGAAGATTCATAGCTAACATGAAGTGAATGATAGAGTAGGTGATGAGAAAGGAACTGAATTTTTCTAGAATAAAATGCGTATTGACATTTTTGATCCACAAAAATGGAAAATGAGAGCACATACCTTGGTGACAAGAATTTATGCGCATGTGTTTGCCACAAGGTCATAAATCTCATTCATATTGACTACATGGAATTCTCCCACTATGGATTAGTGAATAGTGGGTGATGCCCTTATTTTAGAGTTCAAAAAAATAGAAAGTGCTAATAGTTGAAATTATTGTCTCAGGTTGGAGATATCATTCAAGGTTCTCATAGTGAGAGTCCTTAATTAGAGAAAATACCTAATTTTTATGTGAGAACAAATTACAATATAGTAGTACATGCTTGATATCTTACTTGAAAATATCAATTCCTGATTTTTTAGATTGATAGACTGTTCCTTCTTTTTGGAATAAGATGGATGATAGTAAAAATGTAGTAGAGAATGTCTTTTAAGAAGTGGCTTGTCATTCAAATTTTGTAAGCTATAACATTAGAATGATAGAGATGTCAAAGTTGAGGCTATTATTGGTCTTAGTCTTCCTAACTCTGAACTACATCAAATAGATAAGTAGGAGGTATTTTCCACAGCAAGTCAAACTATGATATTGCTATCACAGTTCAACTCTGTAGTTTGTGAGTCAAACTCATTAACCCCTGTTTCATGAGTAGTGGTTCACAAGAACCCATCTCTCATGAGAATGAAGCTAACCCCTATTTCTTTCAAATGAGGTTGAAAGCTAAGTGGGCTTAACCATGGAGGGAATTGCATGGTTAAGCGTGCTTGAGTTAGAGTAGTACTAGGATGGGTGACCTCCCGAGAAGTCCCAGTGCTTCACCCCTATGAGCATCACCTAGATGCAATGAGTGCTAACAAATTACACTACATAGTTGAACCCTGGTAGCAATATCATAGTACATCAAATAGATTTACATAAATTATCTGAAGAAATTTAGGATAATCCAAATAAATTGTTTGGAGAAAATATTGTAAACACAAAGTTCTCCTTAAAAATTGAATTTTCTAGATGCAAAATAGAAAATAGAATAGAAAAGTCAAATAATATAATTAATGTGAGGTATCTCATTAGGTAGCTAGTGTAGGTTAAGGCTCAAGTAGATGATGATGATGATGTTAAAGCCATCCTGTTAAATAGTTTGCCTTCAAAATAGAATAATGTTATTTTTACATCCAAGTCAAATAAACTCACAAAATTAAGAAGATGTGATTCTAACCCTTCTAGCTGAAGAAAATAGGACAAAAGAAGATACAAAAGATTTTCCTAAATAGGAGAAAGTACTATATTCATGGAGCAATGACATGCAGTCTGCTAAAATAAAGAGAGAATACATATTTTTATTATAAGAAAAAGCATCTGATATAATGGTTTTGTAAAATTTGGGCTACAAATATCCACAAAAGAAAAATCAAAGATCAACCAAATGAAGGTAACTTAGCATGCATTAAATATGAGGATTCAGAAAATGATGAAGATTGTGTGAACGGTTCTTTTTTGTGGCTCTAATAAAAAATATATACTTTGAGCCTCTATATTTGGAGGCTAGAGGAGCTAGAGGATGGATGAATTCCCATCATCTCAATCTATTTTTTCACTTTTACATGGTTATTTAGATGATAAGCATTTGAGAATTTTCTTCATTTAGTTTATTTATGCTTTCCTTGTAAATGTTGATAGATTTAAAGAATTCATGCATTATTACTTTTGATTTTTGGAGTCAGGTAAGTGGTTTGGTGAAGAGCTCACTATGGATGATTTCCTAAGAGTTGAGAGATTGTAATCAAGAATTATCACCTTTATGAGGGTCATAGACAATATGATGGTCCCTATGTGCTTGGAGATCAATATGGATTATTATTAAGACTAATTAATGTTTCTAATTTAAGAGTTCAAAACTAAGAGCTCGATAATTCATCTTGGATCTACACAAGAAAACTCCAACTGAATATGAGCCATAGAGGGGAGAACCTATCCAAGAATAGAAAAATCCCACATGGAAAAATGAGGCAAAAAAGAATAGGGTAATAGTGGGGACAAGCACAACCCCAAGAGAAAAAAAAACTAAGCAAAAATAAGCCATAGTTAGCATATGCCCTTGAAAACTTCCAACAATTGCTTGACCATCGAGAAACATAGGGCCAATGAAATCCTAATCATCAAAAAATCTGCTAAAAAAAAGACAAGGAAGTCCAAGCAATAGAGAAAAGAGATCCCCACAAGGAGGTAGAGACCACAAAACCCAAAATAGGAAATCGCAAAAATGAGTCACCACTACAAAGGAAGAAAGCAACTCCAAAATAGAGAACCTCACAAGTAAAAGGGATCACAAAAAACACCAACTTACAATGCTTAGAAAAAAAATTCACAAAGAGGAGTAGCGACAAAGCAAAAATGACCACCAAGGAAAGCATAAAACTTCCAAAAAACATAGAGGCCATAGACCAAATGAAGAAGTAGCCATGAGACCAAAACCAAAGTAGAAATTTCACACACAATAGTGGGGATAGAGAAATGCTAGCTAGAAATGCATCGAAAAACTCCCCAAAAAATACCAAAAACCCCCAAACAAGTGAGCCCAAAAGGGGGTTAGGAAACCAAAGGGGAGAACCAGCTAACGGAAACCAAAAAACTACCACCAAACCCAACCTGATCCTCCTCATCTACCTCAACATCATCTTCTCCATCATCTCTCACTAGATAACTCGAAAAAGTCTAACTTTAAGTGTTGTATAGACAATATAGGTTATTTATTTATAGTAGTTCAATATTTGTGCATATAAGTAATTATACATATGAATATATATGGATTTATAAGGCCATGATGAGATTTGATCAATGAATTATCAGTGTATTACTGAATAATTTTTCTCCTCCACTGAAAATATCTGAAGTAACAAATTAAGAATAAAGAAAAAGTTTTATATACAAGAACATATGTTAAATATTGATAAAAATTATATTTTAATTATAGATAATATTGTAGCTTAAAAATGATAACATAAGAATACTATTTGTGTAATTAAGTTGTTTTACAATGGTTATTTTCCACCTAGGTCTTAATTACACATCACTTAAGCTTACTTAGGTATGCCATAGGATTTTTTTGGAGAATTGCAACTTTAGGTGGAGTTATCTTGTTATCATTTCCACTTTTAGCATTATCTCCACCTTTAGTGATTCATCACATTATCATATTCACTTTTTGTGGTTGCACTTTGCCACCTTTAGCATTGTTATCATGTCATCTTTCCACTTTACGTGAGATGATAGGTTGCCAATTTTGTCTCATGTTCACCTTTCACGGTTGCACTTTTCCACCTTTAGTGGTGTTACCATGTGATCTTTTTTTCACTTTAAGTGGGATGATAGGTTGTCAATTTTTGTCTCATGTTCACCTTTAATGGTGCTATCATGTGATCACTTTTTCACTTGTCATAATCTTATACACTCCTATGCTCTCACCTTGGCTACATAACCATGGGGTTTCATATGTAATATCCATTCATTGATAATCCATTTGATCATATTGTATTGCATCATTGATAAGAATACACTTTATTCTTATCAAATATTATTTTTCTCTTTTTATTTTTCATTCCATTTAGTCTCTTATTCTTGGGCGGCTACCATCATAGCCAATTCTTACACCTACTAGTGATAATCATAGTGTGGATGTGCTACTTTCAACAATTATATCAAAATTAAGACATGGAACTCAAATTGTAAAAGTATGAGGTCAACATTTAATGATTGTTGATCTTCATATAAAACCCAAGAAAAATTAATTGAGCTTTGCAAAACTATAGACTATTCTTGTATATGAGTACTTAAATGATAATTGGAACATATGAAGATTATAATTTGTTATAATATTTTAGGAGAAATGTGTAGAACGAAAGATTTCCTACTTGGAAAAGAAGAAGATTATAAGTTTTTTTATATTCTTCTAGGAGAAATGTGTAGAAGAAAGGATTCCTTACTTGTTGTATTAATCTCTTGGAAATCAAATAATCAATGGTAGCAAATCACTTTTAAAATACCATAAGTTTTTAATCCTACTCATTAGAGATTGTAAAGGATAAAATGCACATGTTCAGTAAATTATTTCATGTTTGATTAAGTTTGAAACATAGCAATTATTTACCTAAATAACATAAAAAATTTATTTGCAAAAGCAAGTAGGAGAGTATTATTATTCCAATTGATTTATAGCTTCTAAAGTACAGTTTATAGATTATTAGTGCAACAAGATAAAAAAAATGATAGAGGAGAGGATCCAATAGTTGTTATAGGACATGTTGATTTCATGTCTAATATTTTGACAATATTCAAACAATAGTTATGATTTTAAAGTTGTTTGTGTTGATGATGACTGCCCACAATGTAATATTTATTAGATCGTAAAAGAAAAATACCATGTAGTGCCACATCAGTGCACCAATAAAAGATGACTTGGTGCACAAGTATTGGTGTCACTTTTTCTAGGTATTTTTCGACAACTAGACAAAAATATTGTTGATGTGGCATCATATTTTATTATGTGACCTTGAAACCTTTTTTATAAGTATAAGAATTTCCAATTAACTAGCTTAAAAAATTTGGGACTATTTGGAAATTTCCACATAGAATTTTCATAAGCACAAATTTAGCGGGCTCAACTAATGAGTCCTCTCCCCTAGATAATGGTTCAATCATGAACCAGGATTAATATAATCATTTTTTATTCTTCAATTTGTTTTTAAAAATAAAAGCATGCTCACTGAGACAAACCCAAAGCAAAATAAAAATAAACATATATGTTAATAGCATACTTAGAAACAACCTATATTAGTTTTATGTGGGTTTAATCCCAACTTGTGACCTAGAATTTAATCCCTCTTAGCAAGAAACCGAGGGTGGTGGTCGACTTAGCACCACGACTGCCAGTAAACGGCAGGTCGTCGGACTGAAGGTGGTTGACTTGGCACCGCGACTGCCAATAAACGGCAGGTCGATGGACTGGGACTTGGCAGACATGGATAACTATGGCAGAGACCTGGCAACGATGGCGATGAACCTGCACTTGATAAACACTTAAGTGTTTGAGATTAAACCAAAGTCTGCATGCTATCGATAGGTTAGTAGAAGAAGTCGATAATCTTGTAACTGTGTCATCTACCGAATAGCAGAGACCGCGAGATAAGTGGATCTGCATTAATATCTACCACTTGTTGTTAAGCCAAACCGTAGTTAAGTCCAAGAAGATATTTAGACGTGGAGTAGAGGTAATCAAGTCTATTAATTGTTTAAAACAATAGTTGCAGAGCTTAGTCGACAGGTATGCAATCCTTAAGAGTTCTAAACCATTTAGAACTGAAATTGCTTAATGACTAACAGTTGTGGCGTAGAGATGGTTAGAAATACTAGGTAAAATCCATAAGATCGGAAGCTAACGTAGGATGAAAATGGGATAAATAGAATTGTAAGTTTGATAGAAAGGGACTCAACAAGAAGAATAGAGAAGAAAGAATAGAGAAGGAAAGAGATACAGGAATAGCAAGGATATAGAGAATAGTATTATTATTATTATTAGAGCGACAGATAGAGAAGAGTAGAGAAGTAAGAAGGTTATTAGAGCGACAGATAGAGAAGAGTAGAGAAGTAAGAAGGTTATTGAAGAGTCTAGAAGGAGAGAAGCATGCAGATTTGGGCAAGGAATCGACTCAATCACCACCAAATCAGTATCAAGATAAAAGGAGGTAGCCTCTAATTTTATTCATTGGTTGTTATGCATTTAGAAATGAAAGATAAGTGAGTTATGAATTAATTCGAAGTTTATGACGTAGATAAGAATAGAGTTAGTTTTATACAATCCATGTTAGAATGAAATTGTTTGAATCTTTCTTCTTAAATCGCCATATAGGAAAATGCATCATGAGATACCATTTGATATAGTAATTATCAAACATATACAACTGAAATTTGTAGGAAGTGCATGTTAGGTTGCATTAATTAAGTTATTTCTAAGAACATGTACTCATTATATTCCAATCACATGTAAGGATTCATACATGTGCTACACCTTCTTTCTTAAAAACTTAGTTTTTATTTATTTATTAGTTTAGTAATGAAATATTGCTTATTATCAAATATGTATGGTTGTTTATCTATGAAAGATTGTTTGATCTTATAATTGAAAGTAATAGTAAAATGATGTTGTTATCTCTATTCAATAAAAGATTGTCTTTTACATGAATTTGTATTCTACTGATATATGTATCAAGATAGATAGGCTCGTGTTTGTGGAAAGTTACCTTCCGGGACGGGTGTCGAATGTGAAATTCATAGGGAGAATAGTTTTCTTTTCCAAACTAACTTTTATTGCTATGCATGGCATTATACTCGGCTGAGTAACCAATTGAATAACCATTGAAATAGATGAATTCATTTATTTATGCTCTCTACCACATCCTTGATTTATCTCGCTTGTTTCTTAATGGAATTAGAAAAATGAAAATGCATGTATCATCTAGGCACACACCAAATACCATCTTGTCTGTCGAATTCTTTTTGCTAAGCAATTCGTGTAGGGTCGGCTATTCGTGATTGACTAAGAATTCTGGGGAAGCATAAGCTTCAAGGTTGGGTGGAAAAAGCACCTGATTCTTGTTTTCGTCTTCATTCAAAGGATTGAAATGAAGTAGCTTAGATTGGAGATCAAATGATGCATCTCTCTTTCTTTCATGTTTGAAATTATACTTAAGGCAATCAAAAGCCTAAGCATTGTATACAGATAAGAATTGAGATATTTCTACATTTCATTGCTTATGAAATTTATTTATCTTCTATAGAAATGTAATGATTGTTATTACGATTATCAAGCTTGGGATAAATTGATGTTTGAAATAGACTTATTAAATGAATTACGAGTTTATTTAAGAATAAAGATTATGTTATGTCTTATTTGAATATAGAATAATTTACGTCTTTACACCATTTAAGATAAATTTAAATCTATAAGCAAGGATGACAAGTTGGTGATGTCCCCCACTAGGTAGGCCATCGATTTATGCCTTCGATAGGGGTGTGTTTTGTTCCTTTTTTTGGTCTAAAGGTTCTATTTGTTTGTCATCTAGGTTTAGTTTGCGTTGTTGGATGTCTATTAAGTTTTGTTCCTTTTTGGTAGTAGACATCCTAGTCTTGGGCCCTTACTCCTCGTGGGCTCTAGGATTTTGTTGCTTTGTATTTTTTTGTAGTTATGTAATTGTGTGGGACTCTTCTAAGGCCACCCACCCAGATCTCTCTCTCTTGTCCTATGTGCCCTACCACCGGCTTGCCTACACGGATTAATGCCTACACGCCCAGGGAGGCCTTCACTGCTCGGGGGTTCCATCCTTCACTTCTATGGTCCTTCCTTCCTGCTGAAGCTGTAGACCTAGTAGTAGAGACCTCACCCACGGATCTAGATTAGTTGGATATGGCCCTAACCTCAACTACTCCTTCACGCGGAAGCTACAGGCCAGCCCCCGTAGGGCGAGGTGGCCCCTCTATATGACTGATAGAGCTAAAGCCTACCTTTGTTTCCCATCCATAGGTCCAGCACCTCTATCCCTTATCTATTCCATCTATCCTCCCTAAATAGGATAAAAAACAAAACGCCCCTCTTTAGGGATGATATAGTTAAGAGATGATATAGTGAAGGGGGCATTTTGTTTTTTATCCTATTTAGGGAGGATAGATGGTATGTAAGATGGTATGGAATGGAGGGTATGTAATATGGCATGGACTCATCTCACGAGGGGGAGGGGGGTGATGGAGGGGAGGGGCATGATACGAGGGGGCTGTAAGATGGTATGGAATGGAGGGTATGTAAGATGGGATGTAATGTAAGATGGAATGGAGGGTATGTAAGATGGTATGGAATGGGAGGATGTAAGATGGTCTGGAATGGAATGGAGGGTGCATTTAGGATGTAAGATGGTCTGGAATGGAGGGTGCATTTAGGATGTAAGATGGTCTAGAAATGGAGGGGGCGTGTGGGCCCCCTTCATTAATTAGCCTCATAGAATTGGTAAATTTCAAAATTATTCTTAGAAAACGCTAAAAACACACGATAATTATTGTTTTTATCAAAATTAATTAACAAGCAATTTTTATATGATGTAAGAGACTCATCAAATATTAAAACTAGAACTAATCACAATAAAAAACTATATAGATGATACCTCTAAAATAACAAAATATAAATATTATATAATTTATATTTATATGAAGAATTGATAAGATATCATATTATTATATAACTATGAATGAATTACAATTAATTTATTAAAGGTGAAAGATTATTTAATATAAAAACTTAATATCTTTAAAAGATGAGAATAAGGTCACATAATGTATGAGATTTAATAAAATAAATACTGTCATGCATTAACTCAATCCAGTCAGCCTCAAACCACATACACTAGCAACATATTGAGCCTAAAGAATGTCAGTCAACTCCCTGTTAACACTTTTGAACCTAGAAATCAAAACTTAGTGTATGTGATTTCTAACCCAAATCTTAAAATAACGTCGTAAAGTGAAACACTGAAAAAATATGTCCTTTTAATCCAACTAAGAAAAAAAAGAACTTACATCTCTTGACACTCTCTTTCATCCCGATGATGGATCATAGAGTGTGATCTGAAACGTTGATGCAAAAACATGTACACAATCAAATCCAGAAACAACTTACTGTTTTAGTTATGAAGCCATGGAAATTTCAACCTCTCACCTCCCTGTGCAAACTTCCACTGAACAAACAACCTTGTTTGTGCTAGAAAATGAGAAGTGTAGAAGAAATAACCACCATTAGCCAATTTCCCATACACATAAGAAACATAACATTAAAAAAAACCCTTTTAACACTATTTCTTTTAATGGGATGGTCTTTGAACTAATGACTATTCCCTTCATACCCCTAGTTATTCCTATGCTGGGTTCTCTTACGGCCTGGTAAAATCCGAGAGTCAAATCTCCTATCATTCCATCCCTTAAGGCCTGGTTCAGATTCCTGCTTCGTATTCATGAAAGGAATTATAAAAATAATCAAGTATGTGCATTGAAAAGCAAATACTTATCACAACTGACCCAATATCACACATATGTATAAGTAAAGAAAAAACAACGCTTACAAAAAACCCAGTTATATATTTTTGCTCATAAGACTGATAATATAGATACGCAGTACAAAGCTTATTGTATCAAGAGACGTAAGGAAAGATCGTCAGCTTCATGTACGCATGAGCTCAGATTTATTTTATCAAACAACCTGGCGAATAGGGTCTAAGATCGTCCCTGTGACAGAGCAGGCAGTAGTGGAATGACAATCGTAACCGCAAGATAACTTCCAGAACACTGTTTCCACATAATCGGGCTTGGAATAATTTGCCGGCACTGTTAAGTCGCGGTTATTGTCAGGCGCCCAGCACACGTTGTTTCCACTAGCAAAGCTCGCCACCATTGGTTTGTACTGGTATGGTACTCCCTTCGTCAATGTCTTTTAACAAAACAAATAAAAAATCAAGATTAAGATCAATATATCTATGAAGGTCACCTCAACTCCTTCGATAAAACAGAGTAGAGAAGGCACTGAAAAAGAGAAACAAAACATACCACAGAAATGGCCCAGGCATCGCCAGGAGTCCAAGTCATGTTGTTCACACTAGTAGGCTCCCAGTTGCCCAGCTCGGTACTGTTTCCAACGATCTTAAACACTTGTCCAAAATCGGCATGTTGAACCAATACAAACGTTACGGTCACATTTTCTCCCTGCAACCATATCCCGATAGAAAATTTCTTAGGATTCTCTAATAAAGTTAAAGAAGTATAGATCATCAGAATAATAGAGTTAAAGAAGTAAAATGAATGAATTATAGACCTATATATGATAAAAAGAGAGGAGGAAAGGAGGAAGATAGACAGGATTTGAGATAGAGGGAAGAAATTTAGATACTGTTTGAAAAGAGTATGTGGGTGAGTGTATACATAGGCTTACAGAAATAAGAAAATAGAAAAATAAATAGCAAGCAAATTTGGAAAAGGAACAATAGTCAAAATCTAGAGTCTTTAATCGCATTCATGATTTATAATCAGAGTGAGACAATTAGTCTAGCGCACAGTAAACTTTCTGCTCTGACCGTGATTTACGGAGAACAAACATTGCATATGCATTATGAATGTAAGCTAACTAAAGAGTTTTTAACTCAATCTACTTCATAATTTCAGTTTAATTGATAAACATTTTCAGAATTTTCATGTATCTCATGCATAATTTCTGCTCCTATGATCTATATATCATTTGTAATCATACAGATTTGTAATGAAGATGATTGAATTGGATTAATTCAGTTTTGATTTTCTTCTCTATTTTGTTTGCAAGTTTTGCTTCTTTCTTTTTGCTAGATCTATTTTATTTTGTAGGGATAGCTGCAAAATTCTACAAGTTAGAGAAGAGGATTGAGAGTTAACTAGTAGACCATGTTGACTAAATAGATAAGAGAAGTGAAGTTCAGGAGAATCAAGAAAAATACTGTAGTTGCATATTTCTCATTTTTCTTCTTAGCAATCTCATTCTCGTGATACATCAATGAATGAGTGTGATCTGAAACATTGATGAGGAAAAAAATCTCATTCTTTTCTTTATCAATCTCATTCTCATAAAGCATTCATGAATATGAATGTGATCCAAATTATTGATGAGAAAAACTTTTTATTTCTCTTCTTTGACAATCACATTCTCATGATTCATCTATGAAGACAAATGTAATCTAAAACATTCATAAAAAAATAAATTTACATGAATAAATACTATTGTGATAGAAAGTAGAAGAGTAGTTCACAGTCATATACCGAAGTAGGGGCTGCAAGGAGGCTAAGTACAGCCACAAATAGGAACAGCAGGGCAAGCCTTTTCCCATGGATTGCCATGACTTTTTCTTTTCTCAAAGCAAAATGAGAAGGGAAGGACCTTCATATAGAGAGATTAAGTTTGTGACCAGAAAGGACTCACGTTATTGAAAATTACGCCTGCCTTATCCATTTGCGAAAGGGCAATTAGATGCGCAGTCCTTAATATGCCAGATGTGCATCCATACGTACTACAATGACGAAGGGTATCTTTGAATTGGTAAGACATGATAACGACGGCACTGATATTTAGTGCATTTAATAGGAGATGAATGTGGCAAGTTGAAGGCGGCTATACTAAATAATAAGAACGTGGAAATCAAATAATTATTCTATCTTTGCAAGCTCTCTTAAAGAACATTAATTGAGACTCGTCTTTATCAGACTGGGAGACACTGGCTATAAAATATGGAAAGGTAGATTATTAATGTTACACGACAAGAAAAATATATATGTTTACCCTAACAAATACTAGAGTTCAGTTTCAGTCTTCTTCCTCAAAACCCAAGAAGAAATAGTTTAATGCCAGTGAAGAAAATCTGTCCTAATTTAAAGGTGAGAACATGATAAATAAATAAATAAAATAGGACAAAGGACATCAATTTCCATGCTTCAGAACATGGAGCACGTATCTATACACTGTTCTAGCGTTGAAGATATGATTTCAAACACGTCTTACTGCCTCCTTATTTGTCGTGCTATCTTTAATAATCCATAACACGTGTCTTTCTAGAAGGAAATTTAAAGAAATTAAAATCCCTATTTTGCTGCCGTAGTATGTTGTCATTCAATAGTGTAGAAGGTGTTTAAGTTAAATGTATGTGGAACGTCATGCGTGAAATTCTACAGTCAATGCCCGTGATTATGAATATCATAAAATGGTATGGCATATGAAATTAAATGGATCGCAATAATATTTACTAGGTCAAGTAATATTTACTAGGTCAAGTAATTTATGGAATAAAATAGATTTTTAATAATATTTATGAGATAAAATAATTTATAATATTTAATTTTCAAATATTTTTAACATTTAGCTTTTTAAATTTTAATTAAGTGAGTTCTGTTCTTACTGTCTTATTTATTTAAATAATATAATAATATTATTTATTTTGAATATTTTTAATTTATTTTATTAATATTTATATTATTTTAAACATATATGTAAAATCATATTTTAGAAAATAATTTGCAGTTTTCTAAAAAATAATATTTCTCTTCATCATCCAAGTAAAACAGTTCTCTAGTATACTAAATCAAACTTCTTAAGTCATTCTTTATTCTTTGCATATTTATTTTGATACAATTTTAATGTATAATTTTACTTATTTACCTTAGAATTCTAACATGAGAATAGAGCATATGCTTAACACAGAAGTACACGTAGGGTTTCAATATTCTATCCAATTTTAATATCTTCTTGACACTACACTACATGTAAAGTTCCCATATTCTATTGTATTTGAATATCTTTAACTACTTTTTTTTTTTTTTTCTCCCTTCTGTAATTTGGTTAACTTACTTTTCAAGTGTAATTTTCCCTAGATTTTATTTTATGCAATTATAAAGTTTAAATTATTTTTAAAATCTTAAATTCTTAATAGATTATTTTTATTTTAAAATTTAGTTATAAATTTAAATAATTTATATTTAATAACACAATGTGATATGCAAAATTGAACAATATGCAAAATTGAACAATCATGAAAGTTCTTCACTAGAGATTTTGAAATGATAAAAAGGGTTACTTTAATAATATTTTTTTTCTTATTTTAAATTTTTGTTTAGTAAAATTTAAAGTCATTTTCCATGAATGATTTTAATGATAATTTTTAAATTGATTTCATTATTATTTATAAGTGGCAATAACAATCATCAAAAAAAATTCTTATGAACATAATTATATATAACTGAAAGTGCATGATTTTGTTCTAAAAATATTAAATCAAGGGAGGCCCGAACCTTACATAACCACAGTAGAAGGTGACAAAACTAGGGGGTGACAAAGAGTGAGAACCCATAAACAAAAACTTAAAATAAATACTCTCTCACTGAAAGCACGAAGCAATGGTTTATCAAGTGGGAGAGAATTCCAACTTCCTATCCACACGTATATATTTACCCTTATCCAACACATATATTTTTATAGAGGAATCTTTCTTGGAGGAAACAATCAAGGAGTCTTGTGTGCCTTTCACCTTTGAAATAGATGCTTCGAGCCCTATTGTAGATGGGGACTCTAGATGTCTTTTTTTCTTGGCCTGCCTCCTTGCAATCTAATCATGAATGTCATGGACAGAAGTAGAGTTCCTCTCTCTAATTTCTTTATGTTGGGTCAAACATGTTCTCCATAGTCTGCCTCATTTTTTCTTGATTTTCCTAGAGAACCTCCACCATATCAAAAAAATCATTAACATTCATTGTTACTGATTCCCCTGGGCCTAGTAAAATTGAGAAGCTCATGAGAAAGATTCTGAAGTTGTCTCATGATGTCAAAACTATGAAGATCAACCATGAGCGCAAAATTGATAAGCTAGAAGAGTATGTGGATGACATCAAAGACAACTAGAATAATCTGGTGGAAATCAATAGGGAAGCGATGAGTATCAATGCTGAGGGTTTGGGAAAAATCAATGCCATGATTGCAGGCTGTAGAACTAGACCCATAGCCAGTGATCCTCCCTTGGGGCAAAAACAAGAAAATAATGCTTCGGAGGATGGCGAGAGTGTTGTTGGAGGGAAGACTATCTCGGGTCCCTATACTAGGACCAGGAGCTAGAGCCAAGACCAAGGTACCTCCAAATTCATCATGGAGGATCTGGAGAAAATCAACAAGAAGATTATTTAGAAGAATACTGAACTGGTGGACTCTCTAAATTGAGTTCTTTTTCCAATTTTCAGGGGCTTTTCATGTTGTTTTTGGCTTTGGGTTTGTGTGGGGTTTGTCCCCTATTTCGCTTTTGTTTAATGTATGTTTGGTTGCTGGCCTTGGTCTGTAAAACTTTGGGTTTCGAGACCCTGTAAAACCAATTTATCTTTATCAAAAACAACCATAATCAAAATATACAAAAAACCTTATAGAACCATTACATTATTTTTTTAAAATTATAAATTTCATTCAAATCAGATATAAAAGCATTAGTATATATCAATACTAATCCATAAAGTACAAATGAAAATTTGACTATGTATAACATGCTTAGAGTGATTGTGTATGCTTTTTTTCAATATACTTGCCATAGAATATCATTCTCCTAAATCCTAGACCTAATGAAAGAAGAAATTAAAATTTAAGGAATTATTGCACAACATTAGGAAAATTCTTCATCTCCAAAGTTTCAATTGAACCTATCTCTAACATGAGACCCCATACCTACTCAATCCATGTGATTTAATTAGAGTGAGTAGGATATTATTTTAGGTGGCCTCATCTTTGTATTTAATTATTTTATTCAAATAAAAACCCACTTTAAGTGTTAAATATATCTTTTTGACATAATAAATTTTTATTCATGGTCCATTTTCCTTTCTGAAAGAATAAAAACCCATTGTTACTTTACCAGATAAATTATTCTTAGTTGTAAGACTCCTATGATAATTGGTTAACCATATGAGAAGTTAAAATCAATGTCCCAAGGAGTTTAGATACTATTGAATACATCTATTGAATATTTTAGTAGAGAAGAAGAAGATGATAGCTCATACTTGAAAATTGTGTGGGTGTAATGGTCTTGAGACCTCTTTAAAGTTAATTAGACAAGAGGTCTTTGAATTGAATACCAAATTAAGTAGCATAATACATTTATAATTAGCATGAATAAGGGTTATGAAACTATATATCCAAGCCCATTTTTCTTCTAACTTTATCTATCACCCATATAGATACTCTTGAATCCATCTATTGAATATTTTAGTAGACAAGAAGAAGATGATAGCTCATACTTGAAAATTGTGTGGGTATTTAAATGTCTTGAGACCTCTTTAAAGTTAATTAGACAAGAGTTATTTGAATTGAATACTAAATTAAGTACCATAATTATAATTAGCATGAATAAGGGTTATGAAGCTATAGATACATGGCCATTTTTCTTCTAACTTTATCTATCACCCATATAGTTAATTCTCTCATTATTGAGGAAAAAAAATCATAATCTCTTCTTGATGCCAAGTAGTTTCTCTAGAATCATCACCTATTGTTATATTATATTAGGAATAAACAATGGGTTTCTAAATAAAAATAGTTTCTTAGCAAAATATAAGATTCAAGTTAAATAAATTATCAATGTTAAATATTAAGAGTGGTTATTTTATACATGAAGATATTTATTCATGTAGATATATATTTACACACATACATACACTTATATAAATGTACATTTATATATTATTATAAATGCATATATAGATACATGTAAACATATATACACCCATGCATGCATATATACATACATACATAGATACACATATCCATGTATATGTAAATTAAGTGTGTATTACTAAGTAGTAGTAGACTTAATTATAAAAAAAATTAAAAAATTTCAAGGTGTTGTAAACATGGATAACCTTAAATATAATATAAGCATCGATGTTATTCATATGTACCTAGTTGGAACAAGTATGTTTGTCATTATCAAGGACTAAATATTTTTGGTATATCTTGGTAGTTTACTAGTTGTAAAGTGCAATACTAGGTTAATAAGAGCTAAAGACTCTATTGATAGGCTAAACTCATAATTAACTCAATTCCTTGAAGGTTTGTATTTTTTCAAGCATCAAATGCAAATATGAAGAAAAGTATTGATGTTACCCATAGGTTTATTGTTTCTCTTTCTAAAATTCCATGTGCTTTTTAACTTGGAAAACCTACTTACATTAATATTTTCTTTAGTCTTATTATGATAGTTTGAGTTTAGTATGGGGAGATTTTAGGATTATAAATATATAACATGCTCATACATGGTTTCATTTTATAAAGAGTGTGAGAAATGAGTGCAACATACTCTAATTCTTGTATTGCAAGTAATGAATAGGTTTTTATAAATAATGACGAGTTGGGTATATTATTTAAGGTGAATATAATATTAGATCAATAATAATTATGTATGAAAAAAAGTATACAAATTTGTTGGTGGATCAATTGTTGAAGATAATGTTTGAATTAACCTTTAGTTGAAAAATCATTTTGCTAGTGATTATATTTATTAAATGAATAATAAATTTTAGTCATGAAAGAGTTAAAGGACCTTATTGTTTATAGTAGTCATATGGATAAAGAGTAATTTGTATGCAAAAGTGTAAAGTGAACTAGATTATCACAAAAGGTTGATTATATAGAATGTGTAAAAGCATGCAATGTAGATGATGAACAAGAAAATAATTTATAGTTGGATGTCTTTGCAGTATTTTGTTCCTTGATTTTGATATAGATTCTAATGATGTTATTTTCATAAGGATGGTGTACATGTGGCTAGACTTGATGATAGTATTGATGACATAATTATTAGTGCAATAATCAAGTATTGTGTTCCTTGATTTTGATATATATTTTGATGATAGTATTAATGAGATAATTATTATGGATTCAACGCTAGTATTTTGTTTTGTTCCTTGATTTTGATATAGATCCCAATGATACTCTTTTCATAAGGATGATGTAGATGTGGCTACACTTGATGATAGTATTGATGAGATAATCATTAATGCAACCAATGATGTTTAGTGCGAAGACCTTTCCATGGATGATTGTGAAGATAAAGATAATGTGGACACATGTGAGAACCTAGTTATATGGTGCTCCTCTTTCACTTGAATATTTTTCAGGTCTCTTAGTAAAGAGATGTTCCAACCTACAAACGCTCATATTTTATTGTTCCACCAAATATGTGTTAATTACTAAAAATAATTTTCCATAGATTCCAAGGGTTTTTTCTGGCTATTTTGTCTGCTTGGTTGATGCCTTAGTGCACTACTAAGAACATACCTCCCATGCCTCACAAAAACACTTCTAGACATATACGAGCTTTCATTTCTAGCATAAATCAAGATAAATCAAATGAACCCAAAGTGGTATGACTACCTTTCTAAATACTATAGAAAATATTTATAAATTTTCATATTCTTTCATCTTTATTTCATTATGCTTATTTTAATTCAAAAAAATTATATTAAAATTATTTACACAAACTAAACAAATTGTAATTATATTGTAGAAATAAGTATAAATTTCTATGAAATGCTTTTTAAATAATATGATTTACACATATTCAATTTATCAATTAATCTTGTTCCATGAAACTAGCGAAGCGAATGACATACCATGAAAGTGGAAAAGAAAAGAAAATATCATATAGCCACATATATATAGATAATACAGCGTCGCTTGAAGAAAGCTCGCGTTTGTTCTATCAGCAGTGCTACGATGCCCATGTATGGAGGGACATCATCTCCCTCTTACTCCGAGAGAGATTGTCACACAACCTGGCGAATCGAGCGAGGGCATAGTGCCCTATTACAGTCGTAGCCGGTCACTATTTCCGGATAGATAGAGTATGGATAATCTTCAGGCACAGTCAACACAGTTCTGTGGGAGGGTAAACAGGTGCATTCAAAGAGGAACCCTTGAGGCAGCACCCTCAAATAATACTCGTATGGTACTCCTTTGGTCACTGTCTATAATATAACACACAGAAAACCCAGAAGAAGAAGGAGGATTAACAATAAGCACCTACTTTCAGCAATACGAGGAAATGAAATAAATTATCTTAAAGAAAATAGAATAGTATACCACAGTAAGAACCCAAATGTCATCACGCGTTGGTGTCATGGCCTGAGAATTTGTCAGCGAGGAACTGTTAACCCTAATCAGCGGGAATCCATTAGAGTCCAAATGCTGCTCGAATAGAAAAGTTACCTTCACATCTTCCGCCTGCGTAAAATAGAATAGATTTCTCGTTGGTTTCTTACATCGACGCCTCACAAAATTAACCTATCTTAATAGAGTCGTACAATGATAGAAAAGAAAGAGAATTTGTTCAAGTTACATACCGAAGTAGAGACTGTCAGAAGGCTGAGCGTACCAACAAGTAGGAGCAATGGGAGGAGGCATTTCGGAGAAGCAGCCATTGTTTTTTCCTGTACTCAGAAATAAGAACAACGAAAGAAATTTTGGTATGTATATTTGGCAAGGGAATGGGCATTATATAGAAGGCTAGCAAGCAACAACGAGGCATGCGTGGGATAACTTGTATAACGTGGGATAACTTGTATCACGTTAGCTATAAGTTTAGGCTTTCATATGTGAGGTAACTTGCAGCGGGCCCGAATGTGTTGTGGGTTAGTGGCCCCGGCGCATCGTATGTGTTGTCATCGTAAAATCGCTGAGATGAAATGCTGTCTATTTTAATATTTACTAAATTTAGTTTCAAAATGGCTATCATGTCAATTGTCCTTTCCATCACAAATTTGGAATATTTTGTACTAATCTTTGTAGCTTTTGTCTTTGGTACATGTGTATATATAATCACAACCATTTTTTGTGCAACACAAACATGCCCTCCCTTTGATTGCATCCTTATCTTTTCCTGTTCTTAGTCAAAGCTTAATTATTATTTTATTTAAATATTTTATACAGAGATTTTTTCATAATTCTATGTAGTATAAAGTTGATGTATTCTTGGTCTCTTAATGAAATTGAATAATTCTAATTGAGCACAGCAAAGATCATGTCTAAGATACTAACATCATAAGGGATGAGGCTAGGATTGTTTCCCAAGCAATTTTAATAGAGTATATATTTCTCAAATTGTGTTTCTTGAACAAAATATTTCAACCTAGAGATCATACTTTCTACTAGATAACAAGATATTCTTATGAATGAGATAAAATCTTTAAAAAAACATGCAAAACTAATATAAATATTTTATAATACGATAATATAAAATCATAAAACAAAAACATAAATAAATAATTTTATGATTAGCCTAAATAAGAATTATGAAGGTATAGATCCAAGGCTATCATTGTCTGTCATCCATATAGTTAGTCCAATGCTAGAATAAGCAACAATATACTCCCACCCTGCTGCTCAATCTAAATTCATAATATTCTCTCGATGCCCACTAGTTTCCCAAGAGTCACCACCATTACATGTAAATTTACTGTAATTTTTTTTCATCATTATAGCCGCTAGAACATTATATAGTCATGTGGTCCAAATTCTGTAGCATGGATATTGATGGCCCTTGGTGAATTTTATTTATTATCATGATTTCTTATTTAAATTAGGACAGATTTTCTTCACCGACAGTAAACGTTTTTGTGGAAAAAGATTGAAACTGAACCGTAGTATTTGTTTGAGGTAAACATGTATATTATTATTATAACGTGACGTTATTAATCTGCGTGATGGACTTGTTTCGATTTACACGTTCTTATTATCACTGTCTGTACTAGTATAGTCGGCGTCGACTTTCTACAGTCAACCTCCATTAAATGCACTAAATGTAAGTATCGTCGTTATCATATCTTACCATATCAAAGATGCCCTTCGTCATTCTAATACTTATAGACAAGTGGCATATTAACGACCATACAGTTTGTTGCCCTTTCAGATGTGGGTAAGGCATAGATCATTTTGAATAGCGTGGGTCTATTCTATGTAGGTCTTTCCCTTCTGATTTACTGAACATCCTTTTTAATCTGAGCAAAGAAAAACTCATGAAAAGCCTTGCCCTCTTGTTCCTATTTGTGGGTGCGCTCACCTTTCTTGCAGTCCATACTTCGGTATATAACTTTGAGCTACTCTTTTCTATGGTCTATCGTTATAGTAATGTAATAATGACTTCCAATTTTTTGAATTAGAATATGTAAATTTATTTCCTTTAATGATATTTCAGGCTAGGTTATCTTTATTATTTATCATGAGGATGAGATAGTGAGAGAAGAGAGTTGAAAAGAATTTTGGTTATTCTTCATATAAAATGACATGTTAAAATGTTCCAAAATGATACAATCCCGATCTCATCTTTTATGATGTTGGATCCTTGCACTTAGTAAGACTTGATTCTTAGTGGGCTCATTTGAAGCCATTCAACTTCACCAACAAATGAAAGACCCATTGAGATTTTAAAATATTTTAACTTCTCATGTAAACTTCTTTTGCTCAAATTCTAGTTTTTGTTCTGAGGATTTTTTAGAGTTTTGGGGGCCAATATACATTCACTTTTTTCAGACTAAACTTTCATCAATATTTGAATTTTAGAGCCGTCGTAAATTTTTTTGCATATTGAAAATGCATATATCATTTCAATTTTTATGCTATAAATCTTGCTTTGAAATTATTTAGGTTTTTGTAATTTCTAAGGCAGCCTTAAATCTCTATCTCTAAGCCAACAAGATAAAAGAACAAGGAATGTAACAACTGATACACTTAATCAACCATATAAGAAACCAATGGTTGTCAGCAAACAAAAACTTTCCATTAAAAAACTCTTACACCAGTTTGACAACCTTATCAAAACAATAGAGAGCTTGATTATTAAATAAAAGACTTGACCTAAAAATAGAGAATAGAACTTGTCATGATATAAGGTGTTAACTATGTCTTTACATGTCTTATTTAGTGAAGTAAAAATAGACAACCAGAAAACACGTGAGACAAACTTTGAAGAGACATGCTAACTGATAGTCTAACTTCTACACTAAAAATATGGGGGATAATTTCCACAAGTAAAAATAGCTAAGTAAATCTAAAACTGTCTCTCTAAAAATAATAACGATGACCAAAGATTTGAAGCATGCGGTGAATGATGAGTAAGATGGTGAATGCTGAGTATTAAGCTGGATCTGCCAATAAGCTAAGAGTTCATCATCAATTATTCACATACTCCCCCTTAATGTTGAGAGGGCTCACAATCTTATCTCAAAGAGTAAAAAATTGAGCTTTTGCAATTGAATTGGTGAAGATATCCACTAGCTGATCTTGAGTGTTTATGTGCTTCTATTCAACTTCCTTCTTCTATACCAAATCAGGAATGAAGTGACATTTCATATTAAAATGCTTTGTCCTACTGTGATGAACCGGATTCTTTGCTAACTTGAAGGCACTCACATTGTCACAATAAATCACCAAAGGATGAATTTGCTTTTCTCCAATTTCTTCCAATACTTTTCTAAGCCAAAAACCTTGTGTACCTACTAAGGCAATTGCAAGATACTTTGCTTCTGTGGATGAAAGGGAAAAAATTCTTTTTTTTTTTGAGCTTTAGGTAATCAATCCAAACCCAAAAGAGAAACAATTCCTAGATGTAGACTTGTAGTCATCATACTACCTCCCCAATCTAAATCACTAAAGCCAACAAAATTGAACCTTGTAGAAGAATAGCAATTGTAGTGACATAAATTGCGACTCCTGCAATTTTAACCATATTTTAGGTCCTCACCTCGATGACAACATATTATTCCCCAACCAAGACCTATTTTTGCATTCTCACCCCTTCACCCTTCATTCTCCAAGACCCGTGGCTGCTCTAGATCCTATCCGGGCCCCAAAATAGGGTAGGATAGGGGCATGGTGCCCCTATCCCCACCCCTTAGGATGGCCCTAAGATAGGTCCGCCTGGTCTCATATACATAATTTGCCTTCAAGGTTTGTAATTCCTCTTTGTCGGCCTTCAGTGGTTGAAAATTAATCATTGAGGAATGTATAAAAGGGGATTCAATTCCCACATTTGGAGGATAAGAGGCATAAGGATAAGATACTTTCAAGGTCATCATCAAGCTTTTAAGAATTCAAGTCTTCTACATTCATCCATTGGAGCAACATTACAACATTAATTAGTAAGCATGTGTGTGTGTGTTAGGGTTTTGTCATGTTACATGCCATTTCATATAATATTTGTGGTTACATTCAAGAAGAAAAGCAATCATCATCAACAAGTTGCAGATCTACAAGGTATACATTTCCATTGTTTACATTCAAGCATTTGTAATTACTTTCTTTCAAGGTTGATTCCTCAACCAAGGTTTGACTGATGCAAACCCCTATTCACAACCATTCTCCCTCTCTTTTCTATGTGTAGGTTGTAGGTGTGCAGCTGTAATTGCAGGTTTGGGCTTCATTTGTAGAGATGGAAGAATCCTTTTCGTTTTGCGGATTTTGTCAAGGACCATGTACATTCTGATCATGGTCCCTACGAAGTTTCTCAAAATTGTAGGGAAGATCCGTATCAGTCTCATTAGCTCAGATCCGAAATTATAGTGTGATCCCGAAGTGGTAGCTCCTCATTTCAGTCATTTCCTCTCTCTTTTCCACACGGTCAACAAGTCAACTTTCTCATTTACAAAAAAGGGTAAATCACACTTCAACCCTTGCAATCCACTTTGAATTGACATCCTTGTTTCCCTTGGATTTGGATCTAGTAGATTCAAGCCCCTCTTTTGAATGTAGAGTTCCCCCAAGTGAAAATCATCCTAGTGGCTTCTTTTCTCTCTCCTAGGTGGGGAGTCACTAGGATCCAATTTTCCACTTTACATTTTTTTGAACCCGACGTCTTACACATTAATTCAGATTTCTCATTCTTAGATTTGATTAATTATAATTTAAATTTCAAATTTTAATTTTCAAGTTTGATCTATTTGCAAATTTTAGAGGTTAATTGCATAAAAACCCTTTTTTTATTTTGAGAAAATTAAGCTTGTGGGGTGTAAAATTTTAATTGCTTATTTCAAATTTGATTTCTATTTCAAAATTGCAATTCAAATCTGTCTCTTTATTCTAAAAATTCAGTGGTTAAATTATAAAACCCTATTTTTTAAAGATTCTTCTATTTTCAACCTTTCACTACAAGTTTGATCGATCTAGACATCTCCAAATCGGCTGTTTTTTGGATTCCGCATTAAAATCATAATTTTTATCATTCTCAAAAATTTTCAAAAAAGTTGGTCGGATCATGTGCATTCCCGCCACAGTCCTCGACTTTTTTCCCGAAGTTTCGAGAGACGCAATTGACTATATTTTTCTACGCAAATCCAGAAAATCACTGTACTTTATCAATTTTAAAACTCTCCAAGGTTAAACACAAATTCAAAATTCATCAAATTCACATTTTAAAATTAATTTTCAGAAAAAGGTCCTAATTTTAGATCTTCTTTTCCAACAAATTCAGACTTCACTTGAGATACTTTTAATGGGAATTAATAAATTGGATTTACTTGCTCTTGTGCATGTGATTACATTACTTTTTGCATATATTTACTACAATCATGTGTCGGATAAGAGTTTCTTTCATTTCCTATTGCTTCTATTCATTCATATGACTTGGTCATATTGTGTTGTTAGGATTTCCAAATTATTTTCTTTTTCATTAGATCTCAAACCTTTCAAGTATCATTTATGTTGCATTATGGTTATGTTGTTAACAAAATGGATTTTCTTTGTTAATTGCCTTAAATCTATTGTGGACCCTAAACCTAGAGATCCTAACCTTTGTACCTCTCCTAGGGTATTTGGTGTGGATGAGATGAGGCCTAATTATTTACCCAATGATCTCTCTAAAAAAGAGAAAGCATTGGAAAGTAAGATGGATACATCTTCTTCTTCAGAAAGTGCTCTTGAACAAGGGGGAAATATGAAAACATCAACATTCTTACATCTTTAGATCCTCCTTATTCTCCTAAGACCTATCTTCAACATCAAAATCTATGTAGGGAGGATGATGTCATGCATTTTATGCATGACCTTTCCCCTTGCATATAAATACCTAAAAATGAGTCTTTAGTTGATGAAGATGTTCCTTCCCAAACTTCCAAAAAGGATAATCTTGATAAAGGCAAAGAGATTGTCATTTCACATGATACTTCTCCTTCATCTACAAATCCTTTTTTGCCTCCTTACACATCAAATTTCAAAAAAATTCATGATCCTGTTCCTCCATCTAGTAAATTGCAATATTCTTATAATCGTTGTTTTCATATAATTACAAAAGAAGGTTTTAAAAGACAAGGAATTGGGAAATTTGAGCATGGAATTCGTGTCCCTATAAATCCTCCTACACAAACTACTACAAGAGGCCTAGGAAGTGGTACCCCTCTTTCTATGGATGAATTCTTTAGGCTTCAAAACTTTCAAGATTATCTTCAAAAACAACAAATCAGGAGAGCACGCAAGAATGGTTCTTCTCCAAAGCATCCTTTTTTGTCATTTCATCAAAACCATAACCATAATGCTGATTGCCCTAATTTTGAAAAATCTATTCAAGATGGCATAGATAGTGGCAAAATAAGAATTATGGATAATGAAACTTCTTCTCCTAACAAACCCTCTCCTTTATGGAAAGACGATATTTACCATCCTAACAGATTAGCTGCAAGAATCTATTGGAGGTTGAAATATGACAAGAGCATTTCCTTTCCTCCTCAACATAAAAACAAAAATCTTAAGCAAGTGAAAGGTATTGAATATTGCATTTTTCATGATTCATATTCACATTCTCTTAGAAAATGTTACGCATTTAAAAAAATTGTTCAACTACAATATGAAATTGCACACATTTGTCTCATAGACTGTCTAGCCATATTTTCTAGTAAAAACATTGTGCCTTAGCACTTCTTTTTCCCTTCATGTTTCTCTTCACCCTATGACATAATTATCCCATTTAACGGGAGCTCTTTATCATTAGTTGTGTTATAGTTTTACTTTAACATACTTTGGGGCAGCAACATGAAGTCCATTTTTTCTTCTTCTTTCTATACATTTAGCTCTATCTTTGTGCATTATTTGTTATTAGATCTATTTTCTTGCATAGGGTTATTCTTATGTGAGCATATAATTATTCTTTGGTTTCCCTCTTTTCTTGGAGAGGGGCATCTTTAATGAGTACTACACTTTTTCCCTTTCCTTCATTCTCTTTGAAATCTTACCTCTTCTATGGTTTCGATTATTCGCAAGTATGATATTCCCCTTAGTAGGGAATGATCTCTTGAGAAGTATGTATCCCTTCCTTGAAAGGATTTGTTCCACTAGGACTGCATATCACTTGAAACTAATCACCATCAGAAAATGTATAATGTTTCTCCTTGTTCTCCTCACTTGGGGGGCACTTTCCCTTTTTTTTCTTATCATTATTTCTTTTAGGTCTGCATTTTTCATATGTGATTATCATTTCTTACAATGGTATGCTTTTATGATTACCCCCCATGGGGAATATATGATGTTTTTTTTTTCTTTCAAAGATTACCACTTCTTGAGACGTGTATTTTACATTTACTAATGTCTTTTCTTTCATGTGTTCATGTAACTTAATTGCACATTTGCTTATGTTTAATCTCTCTCTATTAGATTGTGTAAGCTCTTATCATTGTCCCTTAGATTGTGGGGCAGTTATCCTTCTCTCTCTCTTTTTGTAGGGATCCACTTTTCCCTATTAAGTGGATGGTGTGAGTTCTATTACTTGATGTCATTCCTTGTGTGGAATTGTTGTTGTTCACTCAAGTATTCTCTCTTATACAAGAGGTGTTAGTCCTTGACTACAACCTCTTTTACACTTGGTAATTTACATCTATGATAAATTCAACCATCCCTCTCAAGGCTAAGAGTGAGTCATCCCTTATCAAGAATCCATTTGACCTAGGAATAGGAGGAAGGATTGCATTCTTTTTCTCTCCTTTGCTTTGTTCTAGAAGATTTTATATTTGTTTAAGACAACTCTTCTTGGGGCTAGATGTCTTTTGCATAAATATCTCTTCTCCTCCAAGGATCACCCTTACACTTACAACATGATATCTCTTTTCAACTATCTTACCCTTTCTTGAAGACTATTCCCTCTCTAGATTGGATTTATGGCATTTTTGCATAGCGGATATCTTCTTTGTGATGAAGATAGGTATCCTTGTTCTACTTTCCTTAATATATCCACATCAACCTATGTTGATATCTTAAGGGGGCGACACCCACACTGCTCCTTTGTACTATAATTCTCTCATGCATTGTGTAGTGAGACATTTTTGGAACCAAAGGGGAGCCACTTAGAGAAAGATGTCATCACTTTTCATGTATAGTGAGACATTCTTGGAACTAGAGGGAAGCCTCTTAGAGAAGGATGTCGTCACTTTTCTTGTATAGTGGGACATTCTTGGAACTAGAGGGAAGCCTGTTAGAGAAAGATATCATCACTTTTCTTTTATAGTGAGACATTCTTGGAACCAGAGGGAAGCCTCTTAGAGAAAGATGTCATCACTTCTTCTTTTCTTGTACAGTGGGTTATTCTCGGAACTAGAGCATAGACTCTTAGAGCGAGATGATGCCACTTTTCTTTCATGCAGGGTGATTATTCTCGGAACTAGAGCACATACTCTTAGAGTGAGATGTCACACCTTTCTTGATGCTTGTAGTATACATTCTGTATAGGTTGTAGTGTACTTGGGTATAGACTCCTATGAGGCACTTTTAACCTCACTTGCACACACGCGCATGAAGTTGAGTGGAACTAACGGTGTTCTCACTCTCTCTCTCTACATGGATCACCTAGACAGGGGAGAGATTTTCCATGTCCTTCTCTCCATGGATCACCTAGTTTTAGGGGCAAGAAATCCATGTTTTCTTTCTTCTTCGCTTTTCTTCTCATGGATCACCAAAGTGTGTATTCATGTTCTCTCTCTTCTTCCTCTCATTAACTCATAGTTTTACTAATGATGGTTCATGGATGATGTCAAATTTGCTCTTTTATGTGATTGCTCGTGTATATTTGATAGCATTGGTCTTTGTGTCCTGATTAGTTGTTGAGACATCTAAGTGTCGAGGTCTCTTCAGCTAGTTGGTTTGTCATCTTGTGTATTGTTCTTGTCGTGTGTCTTTTGTGTTTTTTCTTTGTTTTGTGTGTGTTGTTCTTATTTTGTGTGCTCTTCCATATGTTGGTGTGAGTTGAGACCCTAAGATTGGGGGATTTTTCCTCCTCAATATTAGTGATGTCTTATCCTCCTTGTGGTATTTCTCCACGTCCCTCATCTTCATCTTTACTTTTCTTCTACTTTATCGGTAGTATTGGTGTAGGCCATACTCTTGCTAAAGTTGGGGCTAAATGTAGTGTCATAAAATTGCAACCCCTATAATTTTCACCATATTTTAGGTCCACACCTCGGCGACTACATCTTCTTCCCCAACCAAGACCTATTTCTACATTCTTTCCCCTTCACCCTTCATCCTCCAAGACCTGTGCCTGCTCTAGACCCTATCTGGGCCCCAAAATACGGCAGGACAGGGGCATGGAGCCCTTTTCCTCCCTAGGACATGGGCATGGCACCCCTATCCCTCTAGGACCCACCCTTTAGGGTGGCCCTAAGCTAGGTATGCTCGGTCCCATATTAATAATTTTCCTTCGGGGTTTGTAATTCCTCTTTATCAACCTTCGGTGGTTGAAAATTAATCCTTGAGGCATGTATAAAAGGGGATTCAATTCCCTCATTTGGAGAATAAGAGGCATAAGGATAAGATACAGGATTTCAAGGTCATCATCAAGCATTCAAGCATTAAAGTCTTCTTCATTCATCCATTGGAGCAACATTACAACATTCATTTGCAAGCATGTGTGTGTGTAGGGTTTTGTCATGTTACGTGCCCATTTCATACAACATTTGTGGTTACATTCAAGAAGCACATAAATCATCATCAACAAGTTGCAGATCTACAAGGTATACATTTCCATTGTTTACATTCAAGCATTTGCAATTACTTTCTTTCAAGGTTGATTCCTCAACCGGGGTTTGACTAAGGCAAAACCCTATCCACAACCATTCTCCCTCTCTTTTATGTGTGTAGGTTGTAGGTGTCCAACTATAATTGCAAGTTTGGGCTTCATTTGCAGATACAAAAGAACCCTTTTCATTTCGTATATTTTGTGGAGGACCATGTATATTCCCGCCATGGTCCTGACAAATTTTCTCCAAATTTGTAGGAAAAATCCATATCAGTCTCATTAGCTCAGATCCAAAATTACACCATGATCCCAAACTGATAGCTCCTCATTTCACTCATTTACTCTCTCTAATCTGCATGGTCAACAAGTCAACTTTATCATTTATAAAAGAGGGTAAATAAAACTTCAACCCTTGCAATCCACTTGGAATTCACATCCTTGTTTCCCTTGGATTTGGATTTAGTGAATTCAATCCCCTCTTTTGAATGGAGAGTTCCCCCAAGTGAAAATCATCCTAGTGGCTTCCTTTCTCTCTACTAGGTGTGGAGTCACCAAGATCCGATTTTCTACTTTACAGTAATGAATGCCAAAAATTTGGTGCCTTTCACATACCTAAAAATTCTCTTGTTTGCCTTCATGTGTATTTCTAACGGATTTGTTATATACACTCTTTCAATCTGTAATATCTTTCAAAGTGGCCATACTTGTTACACTAGTAACATTGAAGATTTCTCTTATCATATCTACCTCTACCTCTTCCTCTAGAACCACATCTTCCTATTGAAGAATTTTGACTTTACCCTTTACCTTGGCCTTGAATACTTTTTTATATTATTTCTGCTGCCATCTTCATTCTTTGTGATTTGTAATTTAGAGAAAAACGCTTTATAAACACTTTCAAAAGAATCTCTCAATCTTTCTTTAGGAGACATTAGGGATCCAACCAATTGATTGAACTTAAGGGTTGTCAAATCTTTTCTTTCTTCTATGATTATGCCAACATGATTTCATCTTAGTGTCAAAGTTCTCAACACTTTTTTTTTATCGAAACCTCATTGCTCACAGTTTCTCCAAGTGTAGCCATTTTATTGACCACATCATTGAATTTGAAACAATAGTCACTTATACTTTCATCTTCTTGCATCTTCAAATTCTTGAATTCTCTCTGCAATGTCTATAGATTGACAACTTTTACTTGCACACTACCTTGCTAAGCTACTTGTAGAGTCTTCCAAGCATCTTTAGTAGTAACTGCTCTTGAAACTCTTGGAAATAAGCTCTTATGAAGAGCTATATGAATCTAAAATAAAGCTTGAGAATTCTACTTCCTCACCTCCTTCTTGGTTGTTCTATCATTACTTAGAAAGGGCATTCCAATCAACTAGCTCCTGGTAACCTAATTCAACAATCTCCCACAAATTGTTTCCTATGAAAAAGGTCATCATTTTAATGCACCAATAATCATACTCACTCCCATCAAATTCTGAAATGAGCATGCTATTATAATTTAACATGATTATCTTTCACAAAATTCTAACAGTAAAATGTCAACCTAAAATAATATTACCTCCTTTGATACCAATTTTAAATTCTAAGGAAGCCTTAAATCTCTATATCTAAGCTAGAAAAATAAAACATCAAAGAATGTAATAATTGAAACACTTAATCAACCATAAAAGAAACGAGCGATTTTTAGTGAACAAAAACTTTCTATTAAAAAACGCTTACATCAGTCTCACACAATTGTCAAAACAATAGAGAGGCTTCTTATTAAATAAAAGACAACCTAAAAATAGAGAAAAAAACTTGGCATGATAGAAGGCATTAACTATGCCTTTACATGCATTATTTGGTGAAATAAAAATAGACAACCAAACAACACATGAAAAAAACTTTGGAGAGACATGCTAACTGATAGTCTAATTTCTACACTAAAATATAGGAGATAATTTGCACAACTAAAAAAAAAAGAAGCAAATCTATAACTATCTCTCTAAAAATAATAACAGTGATCAAATATTTGAAGCATGCGGTGAATGATGAGTAAGATAGTGAATGCTAAGTATTACGGTTGGTCTCCCACTAAGCAGAGAGTTCAATATCAATTCTTCATAGTTCTGGTTGGTGTAATATTTTTTTTATTTTTCCTCAAGGTTTTTCTCTCTAGTTTTAATTAATATCAACTTCTTAGAATTTTGGACTAGTTTTAATGGAAGAATATTTGTCTTACGAAATTATTTTTGCAAAAAAATGGGATTTAACATTCTTATTGCTCAAATTGCTCAAATTTAATTTCAATCAGCAAAATTTTATGCATATTTTAACACCCAAATCCCTTGAATCTCTCTATTCAAATTTAGTGCAAATTTTGTAATTTGCTTCTCTTTGGTAGAAGTGATCTCTATTTAATTGCTTCTCTTTTCTGTCATACATATTTTTCTAACTAATGATAAATTGGTGTACTTCTTCAATAAATGTGAATAAAGTCTAGTGAAAGATCACATTTATATTTATCTTAAAGAAGCTAGCCTGTGAATGGAAACATTAAAAACATAAGCCCCTTGACTACAATACTTTGTGTCCATGCAAAAAAATCCTATAAGAAAATCATGCCCCTGCATTTTAAGGTGATGGTAAGTAAGGCACGTAGACACAGGAAAAGCTTGACGAGTGGAAAAGGTCACTTTGTGATAGTTTATAACAATATGCCTAGAGGTCATCAATAATAATTATGCATCATTTTCTTTATTTTTTTTATAGACAAGTGTTACATCTCACTGATGGTTCTGCCTATGATAGTAATATTTAAGCAATAATAGTGTGTTCTATTATTTTATTTTTTTTAATTAAAAATGTTGAGGGATGAGGCCACAATTTTGAAGATATTTAATGGTTCATTGCAAATCATGAAATTTTTTTTATAATGGATAGCTGAGCATCCACATGGGTTGGATGAGCTAGTACAAGGCTTCAAATCAATTACAATAGAAAAAAAAGTAAAAATCACATGGATGTGGGAATGGGCTAGAAAACCTACAAATATGTTTATACTTAAACCCGGTTACCACAGCTATAGACAGTTCATATTTATATTGGAATATTGCTTTCTCGTCTGCTCTGTAAACCAATTTGGTTGGTGTGACCTACACAAGTGTTTATTTCTTTGAAAAGATGATTAATAATTTTGTATTCAATATAGAAAATGTTAGTTTATGTAATACAAATTCTTTTACAAAATAAAGAACCATCTCGAATAGTGGCTCCATTGGATAAGCTTTAGAATTTTAGAGAAATGTAACTGAACTAATAAAAGGTTGGAAATGGTATATGGTTTGTGTATTAACATTATCTATAATTATTAAATTTTTATTTAAAATTTTTGATAGAAAAGAGTTTTTCATAGCATTCAAATTTGATAGTTTATTAATGAAATTGACCTTTTCATAAGTAATAAGGCATCCATTTATATAATTTCCATAATTCTTATAATATTTCTAAATTATTTCATTTAATTGATAACTATTAAAATACATATTTTGTTGTCTACAAATAGATTTAATTGCATTGATTCAGATTGTTTCTTCAATATATAGCAATAATAAATATTTATATTTTTTTATTGTATAATTAATAAGTTTCTATATTAGTTGGCTTGTTTTGAATATATTAAACTAGGATGACGCCTGAACCATTACAAAACAACCGCACTAGTGCACAACAAGGAGGAGCTCATAAGCAGTGAGACTACCAGGACCACAAAACCAAATAAGGACGCACCCATTTTTGAAACAAGGCTTTTGACCAAAGAAACATCCAATCGAAGAAAGAGTACCAAACACACAAAATCACCTAATTAGAACAGATGGATTAAGGAAGGAATTCCAAACCATTTGATTGAAAAACACCCTTGCACATGAGTCAATACAATTAAGGGAATAGTCAACAAGTGAATTTTGAAAGAATTTCTATAAAATTTTACAAGTAGGACCACCTTGAAACTTAGACAAAGAGGAAAACCACAACAATCTATGGACACATAGAAACTTTCTAATAGAAGAAGCACCTAGCCATTCCATAATATTATAAAATAAATTAACCATTGAATGGACTAACACAAAAAAAATTAGAGGGTTTTGAATGGCATCCTAGAACCTTTGGCTAGTAGAAAAAAATGCGAAAAACATATCATTGGCCATCCTAATAGGCCTATTTTCAACAAAAACACTAAGGATATGAGTCCCTAAAGATAAGAACATATGAGGAGAGTCATCATCCAACAACCTAGAGCCAATAAGAACCCAACCCTTACTCAAAGTAGGAGGCCCTAAGTGGATCACCCCAAAGTGGCACAACACACCTCTACGTTCCACCATCATAGAGCTACCAAAAGGAGCGAAGGAAATAACAATCCCTGAGCTTAGCGCAAAAAATCCCACGAGATGAAAATGGGAGAAGGGTCCAAAAGTTGGTCGACCAACAAAAGAAACATTGTTCACCAAAGGGGACCAACTTCCACCATAGATGTAGACACAAGGGAGGTAGATCCCTCTTTGGTTATACTCGCATAGGGTAACTAGCTCTCAACACCGCTCCAAAAAAATCCCACAACTACCAATGAAGAACCAAATCCAATAGAAATATTGTCTTCCTCAAAAATATGCAAAGACGACCCAAAATCACCCATTACCAACAAAAAAAAAAACCAGGGTTGAAGTCCTTGTTTCTAAAGCCATAAAGAAATAAATCCCCATAGGGTAGAGACTGCAATAATATTCTTCCAAAGAGGTAACCAACAACTAGCTCCACAAAGGATCCTTCACCCCATCCATCCACCACCAAAACAAGACCTTACAAGGCAGAACAACCTGCAATGCCAAACTGCCATAGACAAGGGTAAACACAATAACAAATAAAATCCCTTGGAATATCACAATAGTAGAAAAGATGGTTGAAAACCACTGCTCAAGACTATTAAGTTTAGGATCAGATTTACAACAATGCAGATATGAGACAATTCACACAAGTTTACGTAGCATATACCCTCGGAAAATCTTGCAAGGTCTTTTATTATATTCAACAAAATAGCAAGTTGTATTTACAAAATTGATTCACTGCTTGAAGCTGGATGATTGTAAACAATCCACCATAGATGATGTATGATCTGCAATGTGAATCAGACTTCCTTAGATAATTCACGAACTGTTGTACATGATCTTCGATCTGCAGATAGGTGCAAACTCTTGTGTGAATTCTACGATCTGCTGAGTGTATATTCCAATTGCTGTGTGTGTATCACGATCTGTTGTGCGTGTGTATCGAACTGCTGTGTGTGTGTGTATCGAACTGTTGTGTGTATATCACCGTATGCTTTTGGATAGAAAACTATATGTACCCACACGTGGGTGTCTTCAAACAACATGACTTCTAATGATGGGTCGACTCTACTCCAATCGACATGACATCCTCCAAGGGTGGAGGGTCATCAAATTAGTTATGTTTTACTAACAAAACCGCTTCATTAATTGTTAATATGAAGTATGAAAGTCGACAAGTGATATTTATTTAAATCGATACACATGAAAAATTTCTAAGGCCCGAAAGACATTTAGATTTTCTTTTTCGATTCAGAGAAGGATAATGACCGAAGCTATTAAGCACCAACACTCCCTCTTAGCTAGGGAGGAATCCTTCTCGATATCTGAGTTGCATTGTCACATCCACCATGGCCACTACTAGAGGGTGAGTACACACAAATGCTAAGTCATGAAGTCTCTCATATGACATTCCCCTTACTTACTTGCAGGGGGTGAAACAAGGGTTGGAACCTCAAACTTCCCTCACAGAGAAGGATGCAAAACAAGGGTTGGAACCTCAAACTTATCTCACAAAGAAGATTGCTTAACAAGGGCTGATACCTCAAAGTTCTCTCACATAGAAAAATTCTCAACAAGGGCTGATACCTCAAACTTCTCTCACAGAGAAGAATGCTCAACAAGGGCTTGCACCTAAAACTTCTCTCACAAAGAAGAATGCTCAACAAGGACTGATACCTCAAACTTCTCTCACAGAGAAGAATGCATGACAAGGGCTTGCACCTCAAACTTCTCTCACAGATAAGAATGCATTATAATACATATCAAGTAATTACTGATGTTAAGACTCCCTCTTAGCAAGAGCTTCATTTTTCACAATTCCAAGCTTGTCTCGAAAGTGCACAAATTTCACTTTTGCAAGGGTCTTGGTGAAAATGTCGGTCGTGTGCTCCTCAGTACAAATGTTTCTCAACTGAACATCATTCCTTTGTACCATATCTCTTATATAGTGGTACTGAATCTCTACATGCTTTGTTCTGTCATGAAATACTGGATTAACTAAAAGCTTTACACAACTTTGATTATCACAAGGTATGATGGTTGGCTCCAATGTTTGACCAAACAATCCTGCAAGGAGCTTACAAAGCCACACTGCTTCATGGGTTGCTACACATGCTACATTGTATTATGCCTCTATAGTGCTTAGAGCTATTGAAGACTGCTTCATGCTACACTAGGAAATCGTAGCAGATCCCAAACTGAAGCAACAACCAGAAGTGCTCTTCTGGTCAGTAACACTCCTTGCCCAATCAAAATTAGAATATCCTTCACGAATCAAGTCCATATTGGAAGAGTATTTCAAGCCATATACAACTATGCCACACAAGTATCTCAAGATATGCTTGGCTGTAATTAGATGTATCTGTCTAGGTTCACTCATGAACTGGCTAAGTGCACTCACTGCATAACAAATATCTGGTCTAGTGTTAACTAGATACATCAAGGACCCAATCAATTGTCTCTACATAGTAGGGTTCACAAGATCTAAACTAGTTGCAGCTTCCCTTAATTTCTTCAAGTTAGTTTTAATTAGTGTGGACATGGATTTACAATCTGTCATTCTAAATGTCTTCAAAATGTCGATGGTGTATTTACCTTGACTTAGGATAATCCCATTAGGCCTCTGCCACACTTCCAACCCTAAAAAGAAGTGCATAAGTCCTAAGTCCTTCATCTCAAATTCTAAAGTCAACTCTTTCTTACATCTATTAATGAGATGATCTTCTCCGGCAATAAATAGATCATCAACATAAAGTACCAAGATCAACATATCACCATTAAATACTTTGAATTAAAGGTTTGGATCAGCATCATTTTTGCAGAAACGCAAACCCACTAAGTATCTATCAATTCTTTCATACCAAGCCCAAGGAGCTTGTTTAAGACCATATAGGGCTTTCTTCAATTTAGACACATAAGATTCTTTCCCATGAATTACGAACCCCATACTGAGAAGTTATTTAGAATCTGATTACGATCTTCTTTCACTGTGGCTTTGATACCATGTTGAGACATCGACCAGCTAGGACTCGAACCTAGGACCTTACATATGCTGCTGGAGTGCTCTACTGCTGAGCTACTGGCCCCTCTTGGACCAGTCCATCGTCAGTCTGGGTGTGGCTTATTTACAACACCAACACCCCCCCTTAAGCCACACCTCTTGTTTGTTTGGGGTTCCTAGCTTGAACCTGTCTCTAATACAATGTTAAGTTTAAGATCAGATATACAACATTGCAGATATGAGACAATTCACAAAAGTTTATGCAGCATATACCCTGGGAAAACCATGCAAGGTCTTCTATTATATTCAACAAAATAGCAAGTTGCATTTACAAAATTGCTTCACTCCTTGAAGCTGGATGATTGGAAACAATCCACCATAGATGATGTATGATCTGCAATGTGAATCGGACTTCCTTAGATAATTCACGAACTGTTGTAGATGATCTTCCATCTGCAGATAGGTGCGAACTCCTGTGAGAATTCTATGATCTGCTGAGTGTATATTGCAATTGTTGTGTGTGTATCACGATATGCTGTGTGTTTGTATTGAACTGTTGTGTATGTGTATCGAAGTGATATGCGTATCACCGTATTCTTTTGGATAGAGAACTATATGTACCCACACGTGGGTGTCTTCAAACAACACGACTTCTAATCAAGGGTCGACTCTACTCCAACTAACGTGACTTCCTCCAAAGGTGGCCAGTCATCAAATTAGTTACGTTTTACTAACAAAACCGCTTCATTAATTGTCAATATGAAGTATGAAAGTTGACAAGTGATATTTATTTAAATCGATGCACATATGAAAAATGTCTAAGGCCTGGAAGACGTTTAGATTTTCTTTTTCGATTCAGAGAAGGAAACTAACCGAAGCTATTAAGCACCAACAAAGACAAGAAAGGACATAGAAGTAACCCGAAGAGTCTTGATGAATACCCACAAAGCTAACCAACACGCGAAGGACAAAACTCCTAGGTGCTGCAAAGTCAAAAATTCTTGGGCCAATAAACAAAAACCACAAAAGTTTCAAACGCCAAGTAGCCAAAAAATAAAGTTCAAGCGGGGAAGAGGAAAAATTTAAATGGACAAGGTCAAGAGTTCCTAACAATAACTTAAGGTATGATCTAAATATTTGATTTTTCAAGTTTGAGAAATCTAATTTTCGAGAGTAAATGCAAGTTGCTGATATGAACCAAGGATACTGCAAGGATATGATATGAGAACTCAACCTAAGACAAGTCTAAGCTTTTAGAAGCATGCATTGATAAGTCTAATGCAATGAAAAGGTACGAGGAAAAATAATTTAGGATATGGAAAATCCAATCTGAGTAAAGAGCTAATTTTGAGATAATGAGGACAATGCAAGGATATGAATGACCAAGACCTAGGAAATGATTTTCAGACCTAGCTACAAAAGGGAAATGACAATACAACTAAGAATGGCAATGAATAGGTTCTAGGACCTAAGGTTAGGAAATGCAAGACCTAACCTAAAATGACATGAATGTTGAAATCAAGGAGTCCAAATTTGCGATAAGCCATGTTGTTGAAGACCTTTTCAAATTTTTGGATAATAGCTTTGATGTTTGGTACAAGTTTTGATTTTGAAGACCTTGTTTGAATCTTTGTGATCAAGTTGTTGTTTGTGCCTTTGTTTTTTATATGATCTTTATTTTGAGAATTTTTATGCCAACAAACGCAGAAGATAGAGTTGCTATTTGAATTTTCAATAAAATATTAGCACATTCAACATTTAAAACCTAGAGGTTTGGCTAGGACTATAATTGTTAAATCCCCTTACAATAAGATACTGCATTCAACTAGATAGATAGAATCTTAGTAGCACTGGCTCCCCCTTACACAACACACACTTGTCGGGCATACCAAGCTTCGAATTTATAAAGACTGGAAGATCCCTAGAAATTTTATATCTCAAATTGAAGAGTAAATGAGGGCTGTATTCCGAATGCACATTTCAAAGTTATTGATTCAACAAGTAAAAGGTGGACTACTAAAGCAATTGGCTAGTAGTGGGGATCCTTCAGCATTTCCAGTGTCTACCCATGCAATGATGACTCACTTAAGAGCCTATCCCAATCCTTGTTAGAGGATTTTTATGTATCTCTCACTAATGTGGATACTAAGGGAACTATCACTATAAATGCACATCACCAGGTAGCTTCAGATTTTGCCTAGGCCTTTTCTATATATCGGACTGAAGTAAAGTACCACTTGGGTCATTCCCTCTCACAAGTCAGGAGGTAGGCCCTTCTACAAAAATAAAAATTTTAGGCATCATTAATCAACTTTCTCTTACACCTAGGATCCCGAAGGAAAGGGGAGATGAAACTCAATGTAACTATGGGTCCACCCTACACAATGCAAGTGCGCAAAACATAGCAAACACACATTTTTTCATTAACTTTGAAGAAAAAAAGTGTGTTCTAACAATGAAAGTAGACATGCGATTGTTTGTAAATCAAATCTTCATCAAGCATCCTACATCAATTCGTTAGTAGTTTGAATAGAGTCTTATCCCCATGAATGCCAAAATGATAAACAAACTATCGGCTACACAAAAAATTGTCTTTTAAGAATCACATCAATGAAAAAAAAAATCAAGTTATGAATTTTACTCTTTGTTTCACAAGATTCATCACAAATACATATTTTCCAATTAAAATATTAGGTTCATTTTAGCCAAATCAATACAATTTTATCATGAAATTGCTTTGTAGTTTGTGGAAAATTGCTCAATTAAACCCCTAATTAGGCTATGTTGTGGAGTTTGTCAAATTAGACCTCCTAGTTAGACTAGATTGTGAAAATTACAATCAATTTAGCCTGATAATTAGACTAGATGAAGATTGATGTTCATTTGTCTTCCTAATTACACTAGATGAAAATGGTTGTTCATTTTCCTACCTAATTAAACTATAATTTGAGATGAATTCATCTCCTAATTAAGCTAGATTGAGATCCATTAGAAATTATGACATGAAAAACACATGCATTTCCTTTGGCAAAAAATGCATTACATTTAGGAGTCAAGCCATTTTAAACCGATTTCAAATAGAAACAAATGTGTGAGGCATAAGAATGAATGCATTAGAGATAGAAAGGATAGTGAAACATGTCACTAGAATCCTCAAATGCATTTCTAGAACTTGCAAAACATTAGAATTCACAATTTTAATTAAAAATCAATATGTCTTCATGTCGGGTTCACCAAAAAAATATCATAGTTTAATTTAGGAAATACATGCAAAGGACTGTTAGGCAACCACAAAACCAAGTCTTAAGCAAAATAATCTAAACAATGAATGAAACATGAATTCAAAATGCATTTAAATGAAAAACAAAATTATTATACCTAGCACCAAATTTATCACCTCCATTGTTCTTCTTAAACTTCTTGTATGATGGCTCTCAAAAACTATGTGTGCACAAAGCAAATTTGAAAGGGAGTTGTTGATTTGACAGCATGAAGATATCGAAGGTGTGGTTGTCAAAAATACAAAATGAGAGCTCAATTTATAGATAAATTGGGATTGATTGGATGGCTAAGATTGATTTGGGACTAAAAGTAATAAACCAATAAGATTGAATGAGAGGAGTTGTTAAGTGAGGATAAATAGGAAATTGTTTTTCCAAGTGGAGGAAAAAATAGAAGTGAAATAGAGTTAACTCAAAACAATTATTGTAAATATTTATTTTCAACAAAATATGTCATTTGAAAGTGGAGGAAAGGAGTAGTGATAAATAAGTTGAGTGGAGAGTTAAGTTAGAGGGAAATTAGCAAGTGGAAGAGATGACTCGGAATGGAAATTGGAAAGTGGAAGAGATGAGTGAAAGGAGATGTAAGAGTTAAAGGGAGATAGAAATTAGAAAGTGGAAGAGTTAAGTGGGGTCATAATTAAATAAATACATTTATTTATTTCACCCACATAAGGTAATTAAATAAATTAAAAATTTATTTATTTAGAATAATTTAGAGAAAAGGATTAAATAATAAAAATAATTATTTAGTCATGGAAGAATAATTAGCTTAGAATAAAGGGATTAAATAATTAAGTGAATTATTTAATCAAAGAGCAATAGTTAGGATTAGTCAATTAAGATCAAGATTAATTGATTAGAAAGAGATAATGATGAATATTAATTAAATAATCTTCATAATTTAAATGAGATTTTACCTAATAATTTAGTTAGATTGAATAAATGTTTCTGAAGTAATTTATATTCATTATAATTTTAATTCTATGATTAGGAATGTCATTGAAGATAAAATAATTCAACTGCGAATAAAACATAATATTCAAAAATAAGAGATGTTACATGGTTAAGGAGTTCATTAAAGGAGATTTTGCCTAATGATTTTTATTATATTGAATAAATGTGTTTTGACTATAAGTTTAACATTTATATATTAAATTTTAATATCATCAATAATCTTAATATTATTATATACCAAAATTATAATTAATAATTATAAATATATTTAATATTTATAAGTTACATAAATTAATTAAATGTAGTTGATAATATTTAAATTATAATTATAATTAAATTAAATATTAAAAAAAATTATAATTAAAGATAAATGTAAATTATAAATTCCTAAATACAAATTAAATTTAAAATTTATATTTACAAAATATAATTTTACTCTATATATATAATAAGTTTTAAAATATAAAATTAAATCTAATTTTTAATTTTACAATTTTATGATCTCTCACAAATGAATTACAAATGATATTTATTCCAAACTTAAAATGAAAATCCTCATTCCATATTTACTCCATAAATAAATGCTAACATATTTAGAGTTAATTTAAATGAATTGAATTATTCTCTAGCGTTACTTTCCAATCTGTACTGTAGGACCAATCAGTGGAATGATAGTTGAACAACCACAGGAAACTGTAAATTAGATGGGGATGCATGGCACATAGATGTAGAGGAAGGTCGTTTTGGTGCCTGGATAGCCAATCCCCTAAAGTTGATTGGGGAACAATCCTCCAGGGTACCCCTTTGGATGCATTTGTTCATCCAACTACAGCACTGTGGTGACTGTGCCTGAAGATTATGCCTTGCCTATCTATGCGGAAATAGTATTCGGTTACGACTGTAACAAGGCAGCTTTGATAGAATAAACGCGAGCTTTCTTAAAGCGACGTCGTATATTCTATATATGTGGCTATATAAAATGTTATTTGCTTTGCTAGTTTCATGGTATGCTTTCGTCTGGGTAGTTTCATGGAACAAGAATAATTAATAAATTGAAAAGGTTTAAACCACATTATTTCAAAAGTATTTCATAGAAATTTATACTTCTGTCTATAATAGAATTATAAATTGTTTAGTTTGTGTAGGTAATTTTAATCTAAAAATATTCTGATAAAAAAGAAGCATAATGGAATAAAGATGAAAGAATATTTTTTCCTGTAAATACTCTCAATAGTATTTTAGAAACGTATCCATATTTCTTTGGATGGTTTTTCTTGATTTGTCATATAAATAAAAATTTAGATATCGCTAGAAGTGCTTTGTGAGGCATGGGAGGAATGTTCTTAATAGTGCACCAAGGCATTAGACAAGCATACAAAATAGCTAGGAAAAAAGCTTGAAATCTATGGAAGTTCTTTCTAGTAGTTAATGCATATTAGGTGGAACAATACATTATGAGCATTTTTAGGTTAAAAACATGTCTTTAGTGGGAAAATTAAAAAATATTCTTGTGAAGGAGACCACTTATTGCATAATATAAATAGGTTCTTGTATGTGTCCACATTATCACCATCCTCACAATCATCCATGGAAAGGTCTTCCCACTAAATAGTATTGGTCGTAATAATATTTGTCTCATAAATATTATCAATAAGTGTAGTTACATCTACATTATCATTATGAAAAAAAAGATCATTAGAATCTATATCAAAATCAAGGAAACAAAGTACTGCCAATACATCAAACAAGAATTCATTTTCTTGTTCATTATCTATATCATCACATGCTTTTACACATTCTATATAATTGATCTTATCTGATAATCTAGTTCACTACAAAATTTTGCATACATATTTCTCATTATACATATGGCTACAATAAACAATTAGGTCCTTTAATTCTTTCTTTGACTAAAAATAATCATTCACTTAATAATTATAATCATTGGAAAAATAATTTTCCAACTTAAGGTAGGTTCAAACATTATCTTCAACATCTATGATATTTTTATATGATTTACCTATTGGAATTAGGGATCACTGACAAGGGGGTGAATTAGTGACCTACTGGTGAATTGACTACCGGTTGACGTCGTCTTCTCAAAATTAAGATCTAGGATTCCCAGATGGGAATCTCATAAAGAGTTGTCATCAATGACAACCCTAAACCAATAATCAACCATCAGAAGTCATCAGACGAGTGTCAATTGCCAACAATCTCCCCCTTTTTCATTGATGGCAACACTTGTGAAAAATGGCTAAGTGTTGAGCACTTTACACCGGATCAAAATAATTCCTAAGGCTCCCCGTTAGACAAAGAATTCCACTCTTCTATACTATACATTTTTCACCATTTCTCTCCTCCTTTGATAGCAATGCCAAAGATGCGTGTTGTCCAAAAATGATATACAAAGATACTTACCAGAGACTTTACAAATACTTGAAGATGTTAGCAAAAATGGTCTTCAAAGATCCTAGGTGAGTGTCCCACCCACTCTTCAAGTTATCCAAAACTGTAATAAATTTACTAAATACAGTTGCATGAATTTCTAATTCCTTTAGATCAAATGACACAGGTTGAGCCATTGTCTTCATACAGTTTACCTTATTGCTTAGCATGGTGTCCAACCAAGGGGCAATTAAGTTCTAGAGATTAGAAACTTTCCTCAAAATCTTGTCCTCTATATTAAGGCTTGAGATTTGATCACTTAGAGCCAAAATCTGTCCTTCAATGTTGCTGGTTAGAGAGAAATTGGGATCAAAGGACTGTGAAATACTAGCAAGTTTTCCCTAGAAAATACTTATTTGCTTGTCTATATCTATAGTGAATTTATGAAAAATTAGACAAGACTTGTACAGTTTACTAGCTTTAGTCTATGTATCTGATATAACCTATAGACCTTTATTTAATCTCACTTTATCATCTTCAATCATCTTTTGGAATGTCTGCATTTGAACATCCTTAAATCTCTCCAAAACTCTGTTAATAGCAGTCTTTTCTAAACAATCAAAACTAGTATTTACACTATTAATCAATTGAAACGATTTACCAGAAGGGCTAGAATTAGTATCTAATTGTGCATTCTGATCCACCTTCTACAAAACATTAATCGACATGAAAATAAGCGTTTTGTCTTCTAATTCAAACTTCACCTGATCCTGGCTAGTTCGAGCTTGAACAACAGCTAAGAGAATTAGCTTCTCGATAGGAGAAATTTATCCAAGGTTCAATGGACCATCTAGATTAATGGGGATTTGAGCTGGGGTCCTTATGATAGGAGGAGTGTCAAATGCTAAATCAACAACTCCTTTTCCCTTGTCTACCTCTGTAGCCTTTACCTCTGCACCCTCACCTTCCATTTTCTCTTCTACATTCTCTTTATCTTGTGCACCGGTGTTTCCACTTGGTGTAGTATCATCCTTTTGGATCCAAGGGGTTGTTGAACTATCATACTACTGGAGGATTATCTCCATCCCGAGCCTCAAAATTTGTGTTACCTTGATCTTTCGGATGTCGCTTAGTCTGAGTTTCACCCTTTTGATCACCAGAAACACCTTTTTCTTTTGACTAAGAAGACTTAAATGCATCTTTTTACAAAGGATCATTTGCAATTATTTTCTCCATATATCATTAATTTGCTTTCTTACCTCTTCCACCTTCCCAATCATTAACATATTTACCCTATTTTTGCTTCTAAATTCTTTCATTTTAGCTTCTTCAATAAGTATTTTGACTTCATCATGGGTGATACAGGTGAAAACATTTATTAGCTCTCTTTCTTTCATCTCTTTATCAGTTTTGTTGGAAATTAGTCTTCTTGCATCAATAAGGTTGTATAGGTCCTTAGGGATTCTCTTTTCTAGTTCAATCAATTTTTTGCTAAAATTATGCAAATATAAGACAACTGCTTCTTCTACCTTTCTCTGATCTCCTTCATCTAGATTCTCATAATAGGCTCCAAGATACTTTAATTTACCATCAACTATTATTTCCAAGTAAAAATATGGTGTTATGATCTTCTGGTTAATTATTTTAAGTTTTTGTATTTTAGTTTCATGTGTTTGCTTCTAGTGGTTTGAAAATCTGCTAACTGGTAGATCACTGATTAACCCCCCTTCTCAATCATCTCTGATTCCAACATCACCAACTCATCTTTCTAAGTTTTTTTCATATATAATTATTATCTAATATTATATCTACCTTAAATGATATACCCAATTGGCCATTTCTCATAGAAACTTATTCATTATGAGCAATAGAAGAATCATGGTATAATGCTTTACAAGACTCATTTCTCACACTCTTCATGGAATCAAACCTTGTATAATCCTATTATATATTTATAATCTTAAAATATTCCCATACTAAACTCAAGCTATCATATAAGACTAAATAAAACATCAATATAAGTAGGTTTGTCATGTTAAAAAGCATTTGGAATGTTAGAAAGAGAAACAATAAACCCATGGATAAGATCAATACTCGATTCTCCATATTTCCATTTGATGCTTTGAAAAATATTTAACAAGGACAATATGATCTTGAACCAATAGGAACCTTCAAGTAATTGAATTAATTGAGTTTAACCTACCGATAGAGTCTTTGGTTATTTTTAACCTAGTATTGCACTTTACAATTAACAATCTACCAAATTCATTAAAAATATTTAGTCCTTGATAATTACAAAAATAATTGTTCCAATTAGATACATATGAACAGCACATTACCTTATATTATAGTTAAGGTTTGTGATTCTTTATAGCACCATTAATATTTTTAACATTTTTAGTAATTAAGTCTATTACAAGTCACTAATACACACATAATTTACATATACATGAATATGTCTATCTGTACATATAAGTATCTATGTATTTATGTATGTGTGTTCACGTAAGTATATGTATGAATGTAAATATATATCTATGTAAGTAAATATCTTCATGTATAAAATAGCTACCATTAATATTTAACATAGATAATTTACTTAACTTGAAAATTATATTTTCCTAAGAAACTATTTTTGAATAGAAAACCTTTGTTTTTTCTTAATATATAATACCACAATAGGTGATGGTGATGATTCTATTAAAACTACAAGACATGAAGAGATGATTATGAGTTTTTTTTTCAATAATACGTGGACTAACTATATGGGTGGCAATAGATATTATTAGAAGAAGTATGACCTTGGATCTATAGCTTCATAATTCTTATTTGTGCTAATAAAATTTCAATTATGGTACTTAATTTGGTATTAAATTCAAAAGAACCATTGTGTGGTTAACTTCAAAGAGCTCACAACACCATAATACAAAATTCTGAAATATGAACTATAATATTCTTATTGTCTACTAAATTATTCAATACATGGATTCAATAGATAGAGGTCCTATGTTAGAGAAAGATTCAATTCAAATTTTGCGTCTAAATACTTTTCTTAATGTTGTGCAATAATTCCTTAAATTTTAATGTTCTTCTTCTCTTAGGTCTAGGATATGGGAGGATAATTTTATGTGGAAAGTATGTTGAGAAAATCCATACATAAACACTATGATTGTGTTATATGTTGTCAAATGTTTGTTTGTTATTTATGGATTCTTCCTATATACTAATGTTTTAAATATATGATTTTAATGACATTTTGAATATTTAAAAAAAAAAATTTATGGTTCCATAGAGTTAGTTCTAAATTTTAATAATTTTTGTTACGTCAAAATAATTTTCAATAAATTTTCCATGTTAATAGTCAACACTAAAATGAATACCCTCAAACTTGAGAAATATACTCTCAACCATTAACACTAAACCCTAAACCCTCAATTCTAAATTCTTCATTAAAATATGATAGCATTAGAGAGGGACAAATGAAGGAGTGAGAGAGAGACACACATGGAGAGACAAAGAGGGAGGGAAATAAATATTGATAGATATAGAGATTGGGTTTTTTATTTTCATAGGAATGAAAGCACATTGTAACACATGCACTCCTATTAATATGAATTTCAAAGTATAGGGAAAACATTTCCTTCCTAGAAGTGCGAGTACATCATAACCTAAATAGATGAGGATTACAAGATATAGAGAGGTAGACAGATAGGGAGGGAGTAGTCGGGAGGAAGAGATGTAGATAGGGAGAAAGAAGAGATAGTGAGATGGAGAGTTAGTGAAAGAGAGACAAAGATATACCTAGGTAAAAAATATAATGAAAGGAAGGAGGGAGATAAAGAGATAAGGAAAAGGAGGGGAGAAGAGTGAGGAAGGGATGGGTAGGGGGAGATACAAATATTTTGAAGGAGGGAGAGGGATAGAGAGATTGGGATTGGGATTAAATAATAGAGAGGGATGTTGATCGAGAGAGATGTAGAGAGATTGTTGGAGATTGAGGAGAAAGGGAGAGCTAAAAAGATAGATTCATGAACATGATTCTTTTAGTTTGGGAAAATGTAAGCGTGTATTTATAATGGCCAAAATAAACTCACTTTTTTAGTTCCACATAATGTAAGTGAATTTTCTAGAGCTAAAATAAGTGCATTTTGGATTCTACAAAATGTGTTCATTTTTTGGCTTGTACTAAATGCAAGTTTGTTTTGGCCTAAGAAATAGGCTTTGATTGTTCATTTACCTCATTTTCATATTATGTTCTCATCCATTCTCATTTTCCAACATGCATGTCATAACAAGTGTTCTAAGATTTATAAACATATAATTTATTTAGATTTGAAACATATTAACATATTTTTTTTTAATAGAGACATTGCGTTGATATTTTGAATAAATTTTGACATATAAAATTTAAAGAAAATAATGTATTAATATTTTCTACACTAAATTCATTACATATTGGATTTTTTTATATTTTTTATTACTTTGATGCAAGCTATGTGATGTGAATGCTAAATGATGTGATATCTAGGATGAATTAATTTTAGAAAATCATAACAAATATTGAATAAAAAATTACAAAGGAAAATACAACTTCTAGTACTCACTCTTAACAATATTTCTATTTATGGATTTTTAAAAATACTAAATACAACTAAAACAAATTGAAGGGAACACATAAGACACTACGTTATATTTACTAAAATGTGAAAGAACACTTTTATGTATGTGAAGTATTTAATCATCTAATATTATCTATTTTTCGAAGAAATTAGTAGTCTAGAAACTAGATTCAAGGTATTATAAATCTTGTTGTTTTAGTATCTAAAAACATTGAGTGCATAAATTCAAAATTATTCATCCATTTTTAGGTTTAGTTATTTTATAAAAAATTGACCACCTTTTAACCCTTTTATGTGCATCGTACAGGTGCACATACCCATGTTCAATATAGGAATCTACATGTTTTCCTTCGTAATTTACCTCACCAACAAAATCTATTGTTTATTTTCTATTGAAGTCCACCTTTTTCCTTTCTTTTTTTCAATTATTTTGATATTCTCTTTCTTGACATCACTTTCATTTGAACTCTAATTCTATTTTTTAAATTCATTGGTCTTTCTCTTTTCATCCTATCTATTATATAAGTCCTAATTACCTGATTTGTTGAACTAAGTTACCATTTGAAGCAAAAAAAAATATTCATTTCTTTAGGTACACATATTTTTATTGGTAGCTATAATCCTCAACTTCAAAAATTTCTCTATAGATACATTTATGGATCAAGGATATCAAAATATAAAAGAAATGAGAAAATCATGATGTATTCAGAGCTGCTAATCCCTAACACTAATCATTATATTACCTTATCAAGATAATTAGTTTGAATTAACCCTAATTCATATAACTGATAGGAAAAATTCATCAGTACCTCCAACCTTTGACTCCTAATAACTTTCTACATATGTCATTTAGAGATAACTAGGAAAAGACCCTTACTAATTTTCTTTAAACATTAAGAATGTCTTAACCTTAATCATAGAATACCTAATAGTGATATGTGACATGAGGCATCCTTGAGCCTAGATTCATAAAATATTGAAATTCCTAACTTTGCTACAGTTCACTCCTACCTAGCTCCTCACATGATCCAAAATATTGACTTGATATAACACTAAAAGTATCCAATGATAGTTTTTACGCTAAAAAAAAAAGTTCATGTTGAATGGAATCTATTCATCTACACTTTCAATAATGGAAATAAATTTTGAATGTCATGATAACATAATGGTATTCTCGATAGATTCAATGAGGAAATTTCTCTCCATATTTTCTTTCAATGCCCCTTTTATGTGGGTCTTTGGTAATAGTGGTAAAAATAATATAATCAACCTATTATTTTTTTTGCATCCTTGATAAAATTTTAGATACACTTGAGACGTCCTCACACTTGTTATTCTTTTTAATGGGTGGCCAAGTGTTTCTTCTTTTCAATTTTTTTCTAGAGAGCAATTATAAGAATTTCTATGGATATCACCATCTCTTTTGATATATTTGATGAAAAGGTTTTAAACTCAATAAAAGAGATTATAGTAGCTAAGTATTTTGAAGAAGAATACCTTGTTTCCTCTAATATTATAATAATCAAGCATTTAAAATTGGGTAAATTAACTAGTTCTTCGTTTCTTTGATTCAATATAAAACCTTATCATAAAATCAATGGAGCTATAAAATGATCACCTCAACCTATAAATGTTTTTAAAATACATAGTGATGGTTTTTCTAGGTATAATCTAGGTACACCTAGGTTTGGTGGTGTAGGAAATGATGCTACTAAATCAACTCACTTCTTTTAGTTTGTGGATATAGAATTTGGTGCTGATTGCCCAATAAAGGGTTGTGACCTTTTTGTAGATTTTGATAAAAAAATTCAGTTGGGATGGAAATAGATTATATCTATGAAATGGATTCTCTAATCATAGTTTATCTATTTAACAAAAAGTCTGCCAATGGATGTTCCTCTTAGAGTTGATATTGTCTTTCAAAATATCCTAAGGGCCATTGGAGAGAATATGAATGTTCTTGATAATCAGTTTATGAGTGGGCATAAGCAAATATTCCAGGCCTACGACTATAAAGTATCTAAAGTATGGAAAATAAAACTTGACATTTCAAAAGCTACAAGGCTTGTTAAAATATCTAGAGAGGGTTTGTTATGGAGATTTTCACTTGAGGGTTAGATGAAAATCAATTTTGAGGGGGAAGGGATGGGAGATTCTTGGTTGACTGGGTGTGAGGGAGTGATCAGGGATGAGAATGGCAAGTCCATATTATCGGTGGCATTCCCCATGGGTAACCAAACCAACCACTTTGTTGAGCCATTTGGGCCTATTAGGCCTTATTGGTTGCCCATCAAATTAATTGCAAAAAAGTCTAGATTGAGGGGGACTCAAAACAATATATTATCTAGTGCCTACAGGGGAATAATAAGCATCATAGACTATAGCGGGATGTATTAATTTATAAAAAGAGATAATCTTTTCTTTTGATGAATGTTTAATAGTTCATGCTTTCAAGGAGTTCAATATGGTGGTGGACTTCTTTTCCAACAAGGGGGTGATAGCTAGGAGGAGGATGACATAGATTACTAAAGATAGCTTGGATGACAATGTCATGGGCCTTCTTAGATATGATAAATCACATGGGATATGTGGAAGTATCCCATCACATTGCTAATTTCAATGAAGGGTAGGGCCATTATTACTATTCATGGAGACTAACATGGCAAGGTTATATGAGTATCTTCTCATTATTACTCACATGCTTTCTAGGTTATTTAAGAACTCTTTTGGTTTCTAACTTGGTTGAACATTCTGTTAAACTACTCTTTTCTTGAGAGATCTGTTAATGTTAAGATGGTAGGATAAAGATGTCATGCTAAACCTATGGGTTGTGAAAGGCTAAGGGCCAACCCGACTATTTGGAGAATGCTGGAGAAGGGGGAATTAATGCCCTTCATTGATAATCTTCATGGATGGGATCCTAAAGTTACTAAGATTTTTGTCAAAGGGTTTAATGAGGGTAAAATTAATCTATTTGGGAGGTCTATGGGGGTTGATGAGAACCTAATTGCCGAACTTAATTGCCGAATTTACTGGTTTGTCTACAAAAGGGCTCAAGTTCTATAGAGAGGGAAAATATTTAGACCCCACGGTAAAGAAATTTCCCAAAATTGAAAAGGAGAGGACAATGCTGGTCAAATAAAATAAAAGATTCTATGAAGTGGATACTATCAAGCTTCTTTGGAGGAAAGTGCTAATGGTGATTGTGGAATATATCACCATGGATGGCCAATATGAGAGAGTGTTTGGGTACCATTTCATCTTGCTTAATAATTTTAGATACCAAGTGAGGGTTTCTTTTTCTTTCTATCTCTTGTCTTCCTTTAATGCTAATATTTTAGAGAATAAATAAAACTCTAGTCTTAATCTTATCCTTCATGATGGGTTATTGATTTTGATTTATGAACATTTTAAATACAATTCTGCTAAGCCCAATTCTCCCTACATTTCCATCTTAGAGGATGAGGATTCAAAAAACCACAGTTCCAATTATGTAGATTGGAATACAGATAAGGAGGAAGAAATTTTTATCCCTCATAAGAAGGGGAAAAATGAAAATTTGCTTGACAATCCCCCACCTGTGGGAAGGGCAAGTTAAAGGAGTCGGATATCATTGTTTCCCAACTCCTAGCTTTGGAACCAAATGTGGAAGTAAGTTGTCTAAGGCTCGTCCTCTACCAAAGGGTTAAACTCTGGCTTTTGAATAACCCTCTTCAGACCATGCTAATAAAGGCTCCTATTCTCCCCTACACTTAAAAAGTTCTTACCCATCTATATTTAGGAGTAACAAACCCCCTTTCCCTTCTCAGTGGAATACAGATTCTCACCTCTTGAATTTGGACCAAGACTTTCCCATTGATATTCTAGTCATTGCAAGAAATGGGTGGTGGATTCTTTTCGAATTATGAAGTGGGCTTTCCATGAGATCAAGAACCTCAATTTAAAATATAGAGCTATTAATAGTAAGGTGGAAATGTTGGAAAATGAAGGTGAGGTCTCACATGGTAGATAGGGTACAAAAGGCAATGAGCTTTGGATTGAGGAGGAAATTTTTTTGGTTGTTGATTGCCTCTCTAAAACTATTGAAGCTTTAAAAAATCTCAAAAAATAGTATGAATAGAAGATTGGAAGCTTTAAGAAGAGACTGAATAGTACTAAAAGATTCTTTCCAATCCATTATGTCTCACTGCCACAATGTTATCAAGACCACTGTAGATTGCATGAATACCATGGTCGTTAATCTAGAAAAGGGCTATCAGTGTAATCTAGTGGTGGATTTGGAACATGAGAAGGAAAAAGGTAATGAGGAGTCTATGGGTCCTAGCAAGAGAATTCGAGTCCACTTTAAGAGGAAAGAAGACAAATACTTGTAAGGTATCTAGGATTTGAATAAAGTGGCTCAAAATATGAACCATCTTGAGGCAAAGGTCACTGAGACTTTGAAGAATTTGGTTTAGATTTCTTTCCTCAATCTCTATTTGTTTATTTTTTGGTTTTTTGCTCGTGTTGGGCTGTTGTTGTCTTTGCTTTTTTTATGAGAAGCATTTTTTTTAATTGTTATGCTTTTCATGTCTTATTTTGGTTTCAAGTCCCTTCAAAACTCATTTTTTGCATAATAAAAAAAAAGACTTGCAATGGATTTTATTGGTATTTGTCTTCCTTGGTTACTCAATTTCACTCTTTTTCTTAAATATTTGAAATGATCTTCTTTTTTTTGTGTTACATATGAATGGAATATTTTTATTGATTTTTTAGCTAAATGGGTATTCGAGGCTCCTCCTCGACAAAATATTTTTAATTTGGATTATTTATCCTCTGGTTGAATTACTAAGTTTCTTCATCTCTTTCAACATGACAAGTGTCAGTCATTATGTCTTTATATTTACCTTTGTCAGTTCTTTGGGTTCTTGATACTGGTAGAATTTTGGAAGGTCTCTTTAGTTTTTATTTTTATATATATTTTTTTTCTAAGTGGCAAAATAAGTTTTGAAGGGACTCAAAACCCTTTTCATACAAATTTTATCATGATTTAAAACCCACTTATAGGATTTTGCAAAAAAAATCAATCATAAAAAACACTATTCGGTTACAAAATGTTGAAAGAAGATGAATCCTTGAAAAAAAGAAACCAAACAACAACCCAATAATAATCAGAAAGAATTTTTATAAAATCAAGGTGAATGTCATAAAATCAACTAGTCCAAGGAGGCAACCATCCTAAGAATACAATACACCAAAAAAAGAATAAAGAAGAATAAAGTTTTATTTTCCACTTTCCTTTGATGCAAAGGAATGAAGCCTCCAACTTCCTCAAGCTCCACCTAAATATGAGCAATAGAAACAAATCTAAAAGCACTACTTGAATAAAGTGGGCCAATAGCTCAATTACTACAAATTACATATTCTCCTACAATACCAATCTCTATCTCAATAGGAAATAGCTACACCATCTATATGAAGATCAGAAGAGGAACCAACAAATAGCTATAAGAATTCAATATAGTCCACCCATAATCTCTCCACCTCAATAGGAGAAACAATGGTGGGATTAAAGAAAGGTGAAGGGACCTCCTTAATGCCACTCCATAAGTAATAAGAAAGGATATACAATAAATACAAAATCATAACAACATTAGATTCAATATATATATATGTCTCATGGAGAACACCATCTCTCAAGAATTAACCTAGGAAAGAGCCAAATAAAACCCCCTTATATCTATTAGTAACAAAAAACTGGCTGAAATTAATAGTGACCATAATTTGAGCTAAATGGAGAAGCACAAAAACCCCTTCTAAAACAAGTTAGGAAATCTCACCCAAGCAAAAAAAACATGGAAAAATTAGGCTCGCAATAACTCGTAGCCTACCCCTCAAAATGATCACCATGAAAAATAGGGTAAAATCAAAACATAGAAAGAAAAGGATCATACCTTCCAAAAGATATTTCCTAAAATAGATAGAAATTCCTCAGAACAAGCTAAGAAAGAGACAACAACAACCAATAGCACAAGATCTAGTGCAAATCAATGACATAGAAACCAACATAGGTTTAGGAGACACAAAAGGAGCCTATGCAGGGAAAGAGAAGAGAATAGAACCCCCAAGATTAAGAAGACCACGTAGAAATGAAAACCACTAACTTTTGTAGGTCCCAATGGAAAAAATATAACATCTCCCTCTCCATCACAAGACACATAAGTCTCCTTGAATAAGTAGTAGACAAAATGGTCAACAAAAAGAGCCACCATATCTTCAAGGTGAATGAAGAAGGTAAAAAACCTATTAGAACAAAAGATTACCAAAAACATCAAATAATAAAAATCCTATCAACCAAAAAGAGCACTACAAAGACCCCATAACAATCTTTTCCAAAAACCGTGAGCCCATACTCTAGAGAACCATGATTCCAAATTGCAAAAGGAGCTTTACCAAGATGCACACAAGAAAAAAAAAGAATGCAAATACCAAATAGCACAACCACAACAAGATCCAAAATACCATACGTATAGAAGTTGATGATACAACCACATGAGCCAAGAATCATGCCAAGGAGAACACCTATCACACAATAGAGATGAAGCAAAGATTGTATGCTCTATAAGAACTTAAGAACTATGTATTATTGCACACTTAAATTATTAGAGATACAATATTGGAGATGGAAGTTTACAATGAATGCATGAATTGATTTATAGAAAGAAAGAGGTGTCCTAATCATAAAATTAGGAAAACTAAAGAAAACCATGAAGATATGCTTTTGTATTTTGAAGAAGTTTTATGTGGAATTCTTCGTTGAAGATTTTATATTTGGGAATTTCTATTGTTGTTGTGGGTTTGCATTAGCATTTTCTATATTTTTGGTTGTGCATTTTTTCTTTAGGTTCGGACCATTCTTCTAATTTCCAGGATAGAGATTCTATTAATTTGAATTTCATTTTATGTATCTTTTATTTTCAAAAATAAATATTGTTTACTTTGTGTCTAGAAATTGTCTTCTAGGGCTATTGGGAAGAAAATTGTATATCAATGTTATTGATCTATTATTGGTGGAACTACCATTTGCTATACATACGTGTTTTTTGAGTTCTTACTATGTTTAATCTTTTGGATGTAAAACTGCCATGTTTGTGTCAAGAATTTTTTATCATGCATGGATGTATTCTATATATGTTACTCCAATATTTTGGATGGGGTTATGTCCAAATTTGTTTCCCATCAAGAATTTTTTTTGTGGATTCGTTTCTACCTTGTGATTGTTTAATTTATTTTTCTAAGTATTCTATACTTATTTTAGTTAATTTTATATCTACGTGAGAACATTATGCATTGAAAACATTATGCATTTGAAAACATTTTGTGTCTATGTAAAAACATTTGGCATTTGAAAATATTTTGTATTTGTGTGAAAAAATTATGTGTCTACACAAAAACATTCCATATTTGAATTGATTAGGTGTTTACATGAAAAAATTTTATGTTTGAAAATAAATGAATGTATGCACTAAACAAATTAGTGAATGCACGATTTTGGTTATTTTGATCTCTTGATTTATCTTTTTGGGAAGTTTGAGATTTTTACCAATATGAGTCAAACCAAAAACTTGTTTTCGAACCTTAGATTTTCTGTGATGATTTTTCTAGAAATTGATTAGTTGGATTTTGTGAAAAATATGTCATGGTTCTTGATGTTGTATAAGAGATGCTCTCTTAGGAAGGATAATATATATGTAAAAATGTAGTGTGATGATTCAATTTTTTATATGCTTGAACCATTTGATTATGCTTTATAAATTATTGTGAGATATATTGGTGATTTATGATCTGTACTTTATCCCTAGACTTTAGGAGCATGTTGGGGGAAGTGGCTTCTAAGTGGGTGTCAAGGTCTAGATAAAGGACTGGCAGGAGACCTCATTAGGAGTTTTCTAAAAAAAAGTGATAATCTTAAATAAATGAGCTAGATGTGTTGGGTAGTAGGCTTTCAAATTAATAAGATAATGAAATGTTTGGGTTCCCCACTCATTGGGCTAGAAAGATAGTATAGGCTCAAGATGATATTTGGGAAGGCCTTAGAGAAGACAATTCAACTCCCTTGATTCTCTCAAAGGTTGAGATAGTTCTACATGGATATCACGGTTTCCTCTAGCTAGTGCCTAGTGTCTCCCTTTTCTATTGTGATAGCATGTGATGATACTTTCCCTTAATTGTGTCCTTGATCTTGGCCTTTGTTTTATTGAATTCTCTTGTTGGGGTTTGTTTTATATTGAGCCTTCGTCTTATGTTAATAATCTTTTGTATATGTTGTCTAGTTGTTCTTTTGTTAGTCTATATTTTATGGTTAAGCCTATGTCTTGTGTTGATAATCTATGTTTATGATATTTTGTTGTGTTCCTTTGGGAGATAGGTGTTATTATAATCTTAGTGTGTGTGGAGCCTTATATCATTGTCCATAGCATGGGGGCTGGTTCCTTTTGGTTCAACATGACCGAGTGGTTGATTCTTCCTTTGGGATATTTTCTCTGCATTGGATTTTCATGATCGTGATGGATATATCTACCTCTCTTTAGTTTTTTATGCTTTGGATTCTTGGAGTAGTTGAATGTTTTGATTTTCTATTTGTAGTAGATGATGTATATTTGTATCAGAATGCATGTACATGATGTAATATTTAATGATAACCTATGTAACGTTGATTAGGAAGAAGTGGATATTAATAGTGTTAGTTAAGGATTTCTTAATGAATTTATATGGATTCATTATGTCAAAAATATTTAATTGGATTTATATGATTACTTTTTCTATGTTGTTTATGGTGAAATAAGTATTGGTGTTAGTAGGAAAAAATAATATTCAACATTGTTAGCTTTTGTATATTGTCCTATTGATATTGCAGCTAAGTAATGATGATATGATAACCTAGGGAATAATTTAATGAAATTAAGAATGTAAAGGATGCTTATGTGTTTATCAACTTATATGATTATTTTCCTTGTGTATTTGAGTTACATATGTTATTGTTAAAATTGTATTTGTAATTCATAATGAGATTAATGAGTTAATGTAGTTTGATATGTTGTTGTAATCCTTTAAAATAAAAAAAGTATTTCTCTTTTTATATTATGTGTAGTTTCTCTAGGGTTTTCATCACGGGAATTACATTTGTAGGAAACAAATCCTTAATATATTTAGTTGTTTCAACGACTCAAAAAATGTAAAAATAGGCACTCAAGTAAATATTTTATCACCTTTTATAGTTTCATGAGTTGTTACTACAAATCACTTTTATTTTTTCAAACACATTATTAGACTTACTAATGTGAATACTTACATGATTTATAACACACCCTTAATGTGGACTTGGGGAGAAGAACGTCACACAAGATGGAAATTGAATCTTTTAGGTCTACATTTTGCTATCTGGATCTTTCTGTACATGATCACCTACATACAATAACTTATCCTCCTTTCACTTCTGGTGAACTCGTCATTGGCCAACCATATTTCTAATAAGTTGAATAGTTATAGGATCTCTATAGTTAGTTGCTCTCCTAAACAACTATTTAGAATATCGATGATGTCCATATTCTCTACCTTAGCACTACCAAATACAATAAACCAACTCTTCTATCTCACGGTCATGATTCAAAGTAAAGGTACCTTTCATGGTTTTTATATAGGTTTACCATAAACCTAGACATGAACATTAACACACTCATCTATTCACCTCATATGGTTTTCTGGATCACCATTAGCCTTTTCAAGATCCATGAACTACATTACTCTAGTTCTTTTGTTTATTACAATCTTTTAAACTATGATATTATATTAGGAAATCACACACAATAATATAAATACCCATTATTGTTGATTGTGTTATTAGATCTCCAACAACATAGAGAAATTATCACTTCCACACATAATAAAATAAAATACCACTAAAGCTGATTAGTATCCTCATCATTGGTGATTGAGGAGAGGATGCTAAATGTCCTCCTTCCCATGTTGCCTCCTACCTCAAAATGGTCCTACATAAAAAAACTAGTAGGAATGATGCCTGTAGGTACTATACATGTTATAACATTTATGTCCATAAAGTATGAAGACCGAGTGGGTGGTTGATGCTCACTAACACTCACAACAATAAGAATATATTTGCTGGCATAAGTTGGATCAAGAAGACTTAGACTCTATCCACTCTGCCCCTTTGTAAGACTTCTGCCATTAATGCCACCAATATTGCTATCAATGCAACAAACACTACCATGCTAGTAGAAACCATATGTGTTATGGCCACTTTAAATATCTTAGCTAACATATTACATTTGATATAGTACTTTAGTGCTACAATATTAAGTATAATAAATACCAGAAATGATCCAAAATGCTTAGATGTCATGACTTCATTAAACAAAACAAGTAGAACAAGGATAGCACAAAGCATTCTCAAGACTACTAGAGGAGCATAAGAAATATATAGGTATGATGAATAACGACTAGTGATGATGTATATAAAAACTTGCATTCCCATAGGATTTATTATAAAGTGTAACCTCCATAGGAAGAAACCATATAAAAATAAGCCAAGGAATTCAATGTAGCATAAAAGAGAGAACTAGTGTTCAGTGTCTTGATATATAAATAGAATGTAAAGACCAAGGAAAATATCACAACAAAAATTTCCACTCTAGTAATAACTTATTGTGGATCCTTATGTGGGGTAACAAGCACATTTCTCTCAATACCTTTCCCCTTGGTTACTCATGCTTCCACCTCCATCTGAATCTATGGTAAGGGTAAGGAGAAGATGAGACCCAAACCAATCAAGGACCATTGGCTTGCAAAGGTAAGAAAGTTAATGCAAGTGATATGGAGGATCTTGTAGAGAAAAATAGGATTTGAATTGATAAATATGTTAAGATTATTCAAATTCTAAATAATATTATAGGTTGTTAAAACCTATTTTTTGTTATTTTGTTGCTACTAGCCCATTGTTTCTTAATGTCTGGTTTGTCTTTGTTGACTGTTAATTTTTGTTTGGGTTTCAAGTCCCTAAACCCTATTTTACCCTAATAAAAAGCATGCACATTTCCTCTAATTTGATAAAAAAACCACTCTTTAGTATTGGTGGTGTTGGAGAAATGGGTGCGGAGAACAGGATCCAAAATGTGAAGTGCCCTCTACATGGGGTATTCGCCAAAAAAATAGGAGAAACAAAACAAAAGAGTAGTCTATCATGCACTCTTCAAATACTGAGCATGTGACATGGGGTGACAAAGTCAATACTAACTGAAAGGTGCTTGCGGTGGGATCGTTCTCTAAGATCTTTCAATCATGCAAAATCATGTTTGATGTTGAAGCTCAAAAATTTGTGAGACTATTACCCATCCTCTCATATTCATCAAGCTCTCCTTCACAAATATTCGTCCTTCATTACATAATAAAAAGGATTTGCATTCATTCTTAGTACCAATAAATGTAAGTTTGATATAAAATAATCATCAATATAATAGACATAGATATTACATCTTTATCAATAAGAAATAGGCATAGAGACCTCCTTTGGTATCATAACATTGATTTTGGGAGAGAAATGAGGAGAAAAATTTACATAAAATAATATTCTTCTATATTCCCCCCCTTTGTTCAGTAAACTATTTTATACTTATATGATTGTAATATCCTATTTTGTAGGAAACAACTCCTTAATATGAGCTTTTTCAACAACACAACAAATATATAAACAAGCACTCCTTAAATAAATATTTTATCATCTAGAATAGTTTCATGAGTTGTTACTGCAACTCACTTTTATTTTCTATTCAAACGCATTATTAGACTTACTAATGTGAACACTAACATGATGGCAACCTCCATTTTTCTCCAAAGTACCAAAAAAAATTTAGCTACCCTAATTATTTGCCTTGATTTTTCATGTCCTCAACCGAGTTAACCCCAAACCTCTACTACTTGAACTATTATGAAATGATAGTCCATCCATCTTCAACTAACTCTAGAAAAATCACACGTTAAGGCTTCTTCATTCTCTTTACTATTGAACCTCCTTCTTTACATAGAAAAATCCCCTTTTAGAAGCCTCTAGGAAAAAGAATGATTCCCAAAAAATATTTGGTTTCTCCCTATTTTGGTGATAGAGAGCTATTACATTTCTATTATAACCTATGGTATGTGAAAGAAATAAACAAAAAAAATTTATTTAATTCTTATGAGGCCCATATTCTTCCCCAATGCCTTTTTTTATTACCTCACATTTCCACTTTCCACTTGGAGGAATAGTTGCAATTTGAAGAGAACCATTCCTCTCCTTTTCCTCAAAACCTCACCCACTGTTACATTTAAAAAAAAAATGCCAATGGTTCCTCTATAAAATGAGTAACCTTAGCAAAAATTAAAGAAAATAAGTGCAAATGAAATGCACTATAGTTTACTTTCAAATATTATTTAATATATATTTAATAAAATAAACAAATATTTATTAATTAACATAATCATTTTCAATATATTTAGTTTAGAAAAATTAAGAGATATATTTTAAAACTCCATGTCAATTTTTAATTCCAATTTATACCATAATATCACGAGACTCTCTAATATTCTAAGTATTTGTATTAAAATAAAAATATTTTAAAAAAATATTTGTTAATATGAAGTTATAGATCAACATTTTTACTTATTTAAATTTTTTATGTTAAATATCTTAAAAGTAACTTGAATGTCAAAAAGTATTTTATATTCTATATTATTCAAAACTTGATTTTAAACTACAAATTTGGTACGTATGTTAATCATACAATAATAAAACAAATATTTTATATTCTATACAATTCAAAGCTTGAAATGAAAATGAAAACTTTGATTAATTGTATTAAATTTATTTTATTAGTACTTATTGTTGAATTTAATTTCAAGTCGATATAAAAATATATTATGAATAAATATATTTTATTTTAATGCATAAAACTATTTAAACTTATTTATTTTTAAACTTAATTTATTTTAATTTACAATTATGATGATAGAATGATTTTATTTTATTTACATTGTTTATTCAAAAACTATCTTGATGATGGATTATAGAGTGTGATCCAAAAATTCGGTACAAAAATCTTAAATAGAATCGAATCCATAAACTAGTTTTGTTTTATACTATGGATTGTGGAAATATCTTAGCATTGATTATTTTTATTTACTTCATAATTTTTAGGTTTTTTTATTTATTCACTTTTTAAAAAAAATAATATAATAAATAGTTTTGAGCATATAAAAACAACAGAGGTTTGAACCTTACATAACAATAATAGCACAAAAACGAAGGGTCTCATGTGGGGTGATGGCACCCAACAAAAGAACTAGCCAACAAATGTGAACCAAGACTAGCTCACAACCAGAAATATTTAGCAACATAGAACTAGCCCAGAAACCAAAAGACACAAAAAATGGAACCAATACCACCCACAAAAGACATGAACCAATGCTCTACCTAGTGGAGTTTTTGCAACTCAACAATCTTGACTAAGCACTTTCACCTTCTTAGAGAAAGATAATATTTTGTTAAAGCCTTTACCCAAAGAGATAACCGAGAAATCTACAATAGCTCTCATTTTGGAAATAGTAGGCTCCACCATAGTGAGAGAAGACATATCTAGTGGTGCTTCTTCTTAGTTTAAAGAGATAAATGAAATAAAAATATTTTTTAAATAATTTCAAAGAAGAATACTAATTAGGTTTAGTTTTAATTTTAAATTTTTATTGTTACTCAAAAAATTGAAATAAATGTTGCTTCCATTCAAAAGTTTTTTTATTCATGTTTGGATACTTGTAAGTGGATGCATAGTTGTTTTAAAGCTATTACCTCTCCATTGAGACCTCTATTGCACAAACAACATCATTTGCTAAACAACCTACTAATTGAACTCATGTACTGCATAAATATACGGAAAAAAAAACTTAATAATTTTCATTAAAATCTACCCATATTTATTGAATGTACCCATTGAACACCAAGATGCAATTGCTAGTCGCATAAACATACGTAGAGGAATATTGTAAGTTGGTGCACTGCATAATTAGATTTATATTATCAGTAAATTAGAAGGGAGGGACCTTCATATAGAGCGATTAAGATGGGGACCCGAATGTCATGAAAATGACGCCTGCCTTCCCAAAATCTGAAAGGGCAATAAATTGTATGGTCTTTAATGACGATGATAACACCAACACAAACATTTAGTGCATTTAATGGGGCGTGAATGTACCAAATCGCAGGCGAATATACTAGTACTGGAATATATGCCCCTTGTATAAAATAAATTTTATCTGTTGGATAGCCGAATTGTTGACGAGAATAGACAAACATTATTGAAAATGACGTCTGCCTTACCCACATCTGAAAGGGCAATAAACTGTATGGTCCTTAATGACGACGATAACGACGGTAAAGACATTTAGTGCATTTAATGGGGCCGGAATGTACCAAGTCGCAATAAAATAGAGGATAAAGCATGCTAAATGAATAAAATAGGCCAAGTGCTATCAATTTCCATGCTCCAGAACATGGACCGCATGTCAGTGCATTTAATAGGGGGTAAATGTACCATATCAAAGGCGACCAGACAGTCAGAGAAAAAACGTGAATAAAATTTGTCTTACTTTCAGTCATGAAAATCTATCCTAATTTAGAAGGACAAAACATGATAAATAAATAGAATAGGCCAAGGGCCATCGATTTCCATGCTTCAGAACATGGACGAATCATTAATAATACATAACACCTGTCTTTTTAGAAGGTTCACTGGAAACTTATAGAGATTATAATCACTATTTTCATTCAATTGTGTGGAAGTCTATTTCAAAATTAAATGTATCTGAATTATGATCTGTAAGCATCATGCCTAAAATTCTACACTCACTGCCCGTAATTATAAATATGATAAAATGGTTCGACTTAATAAGAGAAAATGAATTTTTAATAATGTTTCCCAAATCAAACAATTTATGGAATAAAATGAGATTCAATAATATCTATGAGTTCCAATAATTTATGAGATTTAATTCTGAATTTTTTTCAGTGCTCAGATAATGTTTAGATAATGTTATTTTCCGTTAAACATGTGAACGTGAAAAGGGCAATACCCTAAAGATTGATTTCAACTAGATACGTATTGTCTCTATCTTGAAATTGTCTCGAAATCCCATATAAGGAGCCTCTACATATATTAGTATTGTAACATTTCAATGAGTATAAAACTTTTCGTTGAGACAAGGAAAAAGTTATGTAATGTGGAGTCGCAAATGAAAAATCATCTGGCTGTAATTGTAAACAACGCGATTTATCACGTCAAAGAATCTATTATTTCATTCCAAATCAAGTCAAATTTCTATAAGGTATAATTTCTTGAAGGAAAAGGTTGAAGAAATGGAAGTCAGATTGATTTATGTGCATACTAAGGAATAGATTGCAGATATTCTAACAAAACCATTTCTTAAAGATACTTTTGAATATCTCAGAGATCAGCTGGGGGTTACCACCCCTCTGCAAGAGACTTTGAGATGCAGGAATGCATCAATATGGTGAGCTTATTAGACATGCTTTCTAATCCAGGTTGATGAGATTTCGTTGCTCCTCAGGGGGAGTAGTCAACCATTTGTTTGTTTTTTTTGGTTTGGTATCCATCCTTTGTCATTGATGTCAAAGGGGGAGATGGTGCTCATGTGAAAAATAGTTAATCTTTGGAGGAGATGGCATTCATGTTAATCTTAGTGGGAGATCTATTTCTGATCAGTTTTTAGGAGATTGTTGGCATTCCTTGGCACTTGGATATTTTTCACATTCAGTGTTGCCATCAATGCTAAAGTTGGAAATTGTTAGAAATATGCTTGATTTGGTCAAGTGTTGTCATTGATGTCAACACTGTATCCCGATTAGATATATAGTTATGCTATCCCAGTTAGACTTAGTGTTTATTCTGGTTTTGGATATGATTCTAATCTAGTATGATCAGATCCTTGGTTTCAATTTTGGATGGTTATCAGGATGGTTATATGCTTATCATATTCAGTTGGTTCATGATTTGGTGCTCTAGAAGATATCTCTTATATTCTTGATTGATATTTCCTTATATCGGTTAGTGATATTTGATGATATGATTTGATGATTTTGGTCTAGCTTATGGAAACGGTTTCTAACATGTTGAAGGTGTTTCTTGATCATGGCCCAATTATTTGGTAACTTCACATTGGTTGGCATACTGATATGGTGGTCCTATTTGGATCCGATTAGATATACTATGTTATTGGACTAAGAGTTTCTACTGATTGGTGAAACGTGTTGGAGATTGGTCTTAGCACGATTTCTAACAGATATAATTTTTTGGGAATTTGTTTTAGGTTCATGCTATGTAATGTAAATCATAATATTGGTCTAGCGATATCATGTGACACATTTTTTGTAATTATGGGTTTATGGGCTTAGGGTTTAGATGACCTTGTCATAAGGTTGATGATATGTATTTATAGGTGACTTATTCATGTAATATATAAGGTGTGGGATATATGGTTATTTTTGCATTATCAAAGGAAGGTTTATGTGCAAACAAGTGATATATCATTCAGAAAAAGGTATTTGGTGTTGCAAGGCAGACATTTGTGCTTAACTGGAATTTTATCAAGTATTAGGAGATGCTACTTTCACAATTCATTCTTTCTAGATTGTAGTCTAATGCTTTTGTAAGCCAGTGAGACTTATCTTTTGTGATGAGAGGTAATCTCTAAGCGGTTGGCCTACTTGCAAGTGCAATCCTCATTGTAATTATGTCACATACTATTGCATAAATATTATCTGATTGCGGGTAGGGTTTCCCACCATGATTTTTCCCTTTATTAGGTTTTCCATGTCAAAAATATTGGTGTTGTATGTACAATACTTTCATGTTTTATATTTCATTGTGTTGGTTTCTAATGCCCTGCAAAATGGATAAGGTTAGTCTAAGAAGCAAACAACACAAGACACACAAGAAAATCGTTAGTGTTATTTAATCAAAGACTAATCTAAATAGGCATACCAAGAGAGACACTAAAAACATGAAAGCATATTTAACTAAAGAAGCAAATATGATGAGGCATCTCCAAATACCTCCTAACATGCTCTTAGCTCTTTCTCCCTTGTTCCTCTCCTCTCCAAGTTCCAAAATAGTGTAGCTCTCAGCAGCTTTTTGCACTATGTATACTTATGGAGGATTGAGATTGTAGTATTATTTTTCAAATCTAAAATGAAAAGCTAATACTAGGCTATTGATACTAAAAATGATTTATTTTATCCAAGATGACAATATATGAGTTAATTATGCTAAAATGCTCTCTTAAAATGTCTATAGCTTAAATGCATACAAGTTTTCAAGATCTTGATTATGAAGGAATGAGCTCTATTTATAGGAAAAATGGAGCAATGAATGGTTGAGATTGAGCAATCTCAACAAGGGTCAGGATTGAATGATTTCAAATCCATGTGAAGGCTTTCAACCCAATCCCAGGATGACAAGTGTCAATGTGAGATAGGTTGAGAGGGGAGGGAATAAGCATTAAATGCCTTATATGACTTTGAGATTTAGAGTCAAGGTTGGTTGAATGAATAAACTCTTTATTCAAAGAATAAAGCTTTTATCCAATGGATAAATTCTTGTGCAAATGTGAAATGGATTAATATGGTCAAAACAATAAATGTTTGGAGAGACAAGTTTGAAATAACCATAAATGGTTATGTAAGAGCCATAAATGGTCATGTAAGAGCCATTAGTGATCTTGGAAACCTTTGGGGGTTAATTTGTTGAACACACAAAGCATTAAATGCTTTTCAAAGACTTTTGAGTCTTTAAGAAGTGACTCCATTTTGCTTAGGAATGTGAGAATAATTAGGGGATGGATTAGGCTAATTAGGAAGGGATTAGAAGAATCTAGGGGATTAGATTTTGCAAGTGGATTTGGTGGGTGAGGGAAAATAGGATTTTATTTAAAATAAAAATTCATTTATTTCAATAAATGTGTGCAAGTTGCATTTGTAGGAAAATGCAAGTGGGGTGGGGATAATGAATTAAATAAATGTTTTATTTAATTTATTTAAAAGAGGAAAAGGGGATTTTATTTAATAAATAGATTTTATTTATTTAATTGATTTGAATTTTGATTTAATGAATTATTTAAAATAAATTGAATAATTTATTTAATTAATAGAAGAATGTTTGGGGATGAATTAATTAAATATTAATTTAATTAATTAGTGGCTAATGGATTTTTAATCAAATAAATAGCAAATATTTATTTAATTAAGCTAGACAGATTTGTGTGACTACATTTGCCCCTCTTTGAGATGGTGCGGTTTATCGCGTCGTTTCAAAGAAAGAAAAACTAGTGTGAAGAAATGCCCCATAAAATATAAATTTAATGGGTGGTATGCCCCCTCGAGAGATGAGCTGAATTTTTTTGAAAAATTGGGCGATCTCTCAAAAAAGAATGAAAATTGGCAGGGTGGTAGAAGAGAAGGAGTTAGTTATACTGGTGAAAAATAGAAGAAATCAGGGATAAAATGGAGAAATGGAGCGCACAGGAAGTTCACAGGGACCACGGTGGTGAGCGAGGAGAAGTTACGGTGACAGCGAAAGGTATAAATGGGGTGAAAGGGGTGAAAACAGGATCATTTGTGACCGCGACCAGTTGGAAATCAGAGCTCTGATAGGGACATTTGGAGGAGCGAATAGCAGTCAGGATGCTGATTCCGATCACTGAGCACAAATTTGAGCGAGTTCGACGGTTCCAACGCCCAGACGACTACGGGCCAGTGGTACGCAAATTCGAATTTTGAATTTTTATACATTTTTTATTGGTTTTTAGCTGAGTCCAAGTCAAGTCGAAGCAAGAGCGCTAGAACTACTATTTTGGCACTTTTGCTCCATAAACTAGCGCTACTGCACCACAATGGCGCTATTGCCCCATTGTTGGAGTGTTTTTGGTTTGATATAGCGCTATTGTATGCAAGTTTAAGCGCTTTTGCTCAAAAAGCGCTATTGAGGGCTCAATTGAGCGCTATTGATTTCAAGTAGTGCTACTGTGTAGTTGTTTTAGCGCTTTTATAGTTTGAGCATTGTTGGATAGCTAATTGAGTGCTTTTGTTAGGGTTGTAGGGCTATTGTTTGTAAACTAGTGCTTTTGTTGGTAAAATAGCGCTTTTACCTTAGGATAAAGAGATGCCCCAATGTGGATGAAGACTAATCTCCCAATGCCAATGATGGATGGATGGCAAGGTGAAGTGGGAGTTGTTTTGAACCATAGTAGGCTGATGAGACTTAGGTCATTTGTTAAGATAAATGCCCGTTGAAGTCTAGGTCGCCATGATTGCTTACCTGTTGAGACCCAAAGATACTTGATCAAAGTATCTGTTGATAGTCTAGGTTTAAACTTAAGAAAGTTTGAAAATAAAACAACCGATGGTGATTGATGAATGTCTATGTGCAGGAGGAGCTATGCGTGTTGCAGTTACGGGAGCGCCATCCTGCGACACAGGGGTTGCGGGATCGATTGACACAGGCGGAGATTGATTGCATTGCCTCGACGGGACTATATGAGGTGATGCATATGCCCGTGATTCATATGAATCACGGTTTGATCACAGCACTAGCAGAGCAGTGGCACAGTGAGACATGCACCTTCCATTTGGCATAGGGGGAGATGACAGTGACCCTAGAGGATGTGTGGCACATCCTACGGATTCTGATTCGGGGGGAGCTGCTCACATATGACAGATCCTGGGGGACCCTTGCAGTGCAGAGGTTTTTTGATGAGGATGTTTTCATTGATGATGGCTCGATTGCCTAGGAGGATATAGTTGCTTTATATGAGCCTCTACTAGCAATGTTATCAGTTTCTTTGTGCTCTTGTATAAAGGTTTTAATCTGCAATAGTTCTTATTTATGTTAGTAAACTGATTCATCCCCCCTCTTTCAGTTTACACCCATTACCAGCTTTGTCTAACAATTGATGCCTTGGTCAAAGAATCAAACTAGGTGGATATATGATCTATTAAGTTATGAAGCTTATCCAATGAACTAACATTAGCATCAAGTTTTAGTTTTAGTACCACTTGTTTCAAAATTTTAACTGATTTCTCAATAAGTCTCTTCTCTTCTAATTTTGATTGTGCTAACTCCTAACTGGCTTTTTCTTGGAGAGCAGTAGCTGCAATCATCTAGTTTGTTTGAGACATTTGATTGAAGGGTTTGTCAAAATTGATATTAAATTATGGAAAATTTTCTTGTCTTTAAATTTTTTATGTGTCGATTGTGACAGGGATTTGAGTCTCCTAACTCCTAGATCAATACATCTCATAACCTAATATCCTCTCACCCTACTCTTCCCCTGATAATGTGGCAAACATCTCTCCTTGATGGTGTCCTTCGATACCACCCTCACCACATCACCAAAAGAATAATGACCCTTCACCTCAATCGTCAAATGCCTATAGATATCTACTATAACCTTTGGTGAAAAATGAGGTGTGACTAACTAGATGGTCCCTCAATGTCTGCAAACTATGAAAAATTGATTGGAATGTACTCTTGTACACGGAATCCGTTTGTAGGTCATCTAATATAACTCTCAATCTCTGTAACTCACGGTCACTATAATGAAAGATGGTAGTGATATAAGGATATTGAGGATCCTACTATGGAGGATCTACATGATATGGCTCCTAATCATGAGCCTATGGAGGTGGATCTCGATCAGATACATCATGGGGATGCTATGATGCCATCTATCTAAAAAGATCATACAGTTACAATTTATGTAAGAACATACACATGAAGTGCATTCAATTTAAAACATTAAAAATTAAAATTAGTTAAATTAGAGAGAGATCATTAATCTTTCATAAATAATCTATATGAAGATCTTGCATAATTCAGATCTAAATTGAAATTAATTTAAGTAGAGGGAGAGGAAGATTATTATATAAACTTTTCTATATATCACATACCTAGAATTTAACATGAGAGAAAGAGAGAGAGAGATATATATATATATATATATGAATGTTCTATGCTAAAATTATAAATAATAAAATATTAAATTCTATCCTAAAATGTCAATAATATATTATTAATTTCTATGCTAGAATCACAAATAATAAAATTTTAATTTTAATGAGAGAGGGAGAGATATCATCAATAAGAGAGAGATCTAGAGAGAGACCATTAAAGATATAGGAATGAAATTAAAACATTGTAATTTCTAAAAATTAGGTCCTAACAGGTATATGCGTGAACACTAGGATGTTATAAGTAGTCATATGTGGTCCTAAGGGGTTACGCATATGTAGTCATATGCAATCATACATGTGGTCCTATGGGGTCACTGATGTGTGGTTAGATGTGGTCATAAGTGATCATAAGCTTTCATATGGTGTTCTAAGGGATCATAGGACACAATAGGACCCCTTAGGACACAATATGACCCCTAACAACACCTAAGGGTTCATATGGTGTCCTAAGGGTTAATAGGAAATGATATTACCCCTTAAGACATAATATGACCTCTAACGACACCTAAGGAGTCTTATGCTATCCTAAGGGGTCATACAACACAACACAACCCCTTAAGACATAATATGACCTCTAACGATACCTAAGGGGACATATGGTGTCCTAAGAGGTCATAGGACAATATTTGACCCCTTAGGACATAATATGACCTCTAATGACACCTAAAGGATCATATGGTGTCCTAAGGGGTCATAGGACACAATTTGACCCCTTAGGAAACAATATGACCTCTAACAAAAAACTAAGGCGACATGGTTTCCTAAGGGGTTATACGGCATTATTTGACACCTTAAGACACAATATGACCTCTAATGACACCTAAATGGTCATATGGTGTCCTAAGGGGCCATACAACATGATTTGACCCCTTAGGAGACAATATGACTTCTAACGACACCTAAGGGGTCTTATGGTGTCGTAAGGGGTCATACAACACAATATGACATCTAACGACACCAAAGGGGACATATGGTCTCCTAAGGGTCATAAGATGTGATTTAACCCCTTAGGACATCATATGCCCATTTAGGTGTCATTAGAGGTCATATTGTGTCCTAAGGGGTTATACGACACAATTTGACCCTTTAAGACACAATATGACCTCTAATGACACCTAAATGGTCATATGGTGTCCTAAGGGGTCATACAACATGATTTGACCCATTAGGAGACAATACAACTTCTAACAACACCTAACTGGTCTTATGGTGTCCTAAGGGGTCATACGACACAATATGACATCTAACGACACTTGAGGGGACATATGGTCTCCTATGGGGTCATAAGATGTGATTTAACCCCTTAGGACACCATATATCTCCTTATGGTGTCCTAAGGGTTGATACGACACAATATGACCCATTAGGAGACAATATGATCCTTAACAACACCTAAGGGGTCATATAGTGTCTTAAGGGGTCATAGGACATGATATGACCCCTTAGGACACAATATGACCTCTAACAATACATCAGGGGTATATGGTGTCCTAGGAGGTCATAAAAAATAATACAACCCCTTAGGACACAATATGACCCCTAACAACACCTAAGGGGTCATATGATGTCCTAGGGGGTCATAGGATGTTATACGACCCCTTAGGACACAATATGACCTCTATAAATACCTAGGGGTCCTATGGCATCCTAAGGGGTCATATTACACAATACAACCCCTTAGGACACAATATAATACTTAATGACACCCAAGGGGTCATAGGACATGATATGACGCCTTTGGACACAATATGATTCCTTAGGAGACAATATGACCTCTAATGATACCTAAGATGCATATGGTGTCCTCAGGGGTCATAGGACACAATATGAACCCTTAGGACATAATATGACCCCTAACGACATCTAAGGGATCATATGGTGTCATGTGGGGTCATAGGACATGTTATGACCACTTAAGGCATAATATGACCTTTAACGATACCTAAGGGGCATATGGTGTCCAAAGGGGTCATAGGACACAATATGACCCCTTAGGACACAATATGACCTCAAATGATACCTAAGGGGTATATGGTGTCCTAAGAGTTCATAGGACACAAGACGACCCATCACAATATGACTCCTAACAATACCTAAGGGGTCATATGGTGTACTAAGTGGTCATAGGACACAATATGACCCATAAAGACATAATATGTCCCCTAATGATACCTAAGGGGCATATGGTGTCCTAAGTAGTCATATGACACAATATGATCCTTAATAATACCTAAGGTGTCATATAGTGTTCAAAGGGGTTGAATAGGAAATGATATGACCCTTTAAGACATAATATGACCCCTAACAACACCTAAGGGGTCATATGGTCTCCTAAGTGGTCATAGGACACAATATGACCCATTAAGACATAATATGACCCCTAACGATACCTAAGGGGTCATAGGACTTAGTATGACCTCTAATGACACCTAAAGGATCATATGGTGGCATAACAAGTCATAGGACACGGTTTGACCCCTTAGGAGACAGTATAACCTCTAGCAAAACCTAAGGGGACATATGGTATCCTAAGGGATCATACAACATGATTTGGCCCCTTAGGATACAATATGACCTCTAATGACATCTAAAGGGTCATAGGATATGATTTGACCCCTTAGAAGACAATATAACCTCTAATGACACCTAAGGGGTCTTATGGTGTCCTAAGAGGTCATACAATATAACATGACCCCTTAGGACACAAGATGACCTCTAACAACAACTAAGGGTACATATGGTGTTCTAAGGGGTCATAGGACATGATTCGACCCCTTCGGACACAATATGACCTCTAATGACACCTAACAGGTCATATGGTGTTCTAATGGTTTATAGGTCAAAAATTGAAAGGTGAGAGACACAAACTACTGCTAACAAGGCATGGTGACGTAATATTGATGCCTAGTTCAATCTAACCCCTTCTCCAAAGTTGAAAATGACAATTTAACTATCATTTTGGGCTTTTATACCGATTAGAAAAAATATCCCATTAAAAATTAATATTTTCTATAGTTCGAACACAAAAATCTATGTCAAATTCGATTGAACTATTGTACGATAGGGGTTTCGAATGAATACCCCTATTTTGCTCGAACCCAACAATTTTTTTTTCCCATCCCACAAATTTAGTTCATGGCCAAAAGTGGGAACCATTATCATGAGTTTACCCCACAACCTTACCTTGAAGCATTATGATGACATTGTTAGAGTCACCTATAATAATTCTTAGATAACCTCTATCCTTTGCAATTGAGATGTCGTGAAATGTCCTTGCCACTTCAGTGAATTGAAAGTTTCAATGCCTAGGTTAACTACATATCCCATGATCAAATTTCCATTTCAACCCCTAATGAGACCACCTGCCCTCACCTAACGTGGGACTTGGTGGAAGAATGTTTCTTCTGAGCATCTTACTAGTTTTATTGATGCTTCTTTTGAGGATGGTGTTTCTTTAGAGGATTTATCTCCACCCACTCGTACTTATCCATCTCTAGGTTTGACCTTGGATCTAGATCCATCTCTTACTTCAATACTTACAACTAATTTACCAATACGAGCCATTTATGATGATAAAATTGTAGTACTAGGTTTTCTATCTTTCTAGCTAATGCTATCAATGTTTTTTCTACTAATTGTTCTAGTGATGATTATACTAATTCTTCTATTACAAATGTTACATTATGCTTATTATTATTATTTCTACTAGTAATGTCATTGTCCTTGATGTGATTGATGCATCATTACTTTTCGGTTAGCATTGTTCTAATTGTAATAATAGATATACATGAATAGTTGTCCAACATAAGAAGAAGCATCCCACTAATAATTCTTCTCAGGTTAGGATGGTGATAATACAACAATTCAAGATCCTACAACCATGAGAGGAGCGGGAGTAATAGAAGGAGCAGGAATAGGAGTGGGAGCAGGATCAGATTTGAATTTGAATGGCCCTAGTGCAGTTTTCCTACGTGTTGGGGGTCCACGGGATTCCCCCGTGACTCGCCCCTCCACCAAATCAGATCCTGATCCCTTAGATGGGGCCTCAAATGATACATGGGATGGCACTACCTTATAGAATACTGCCAATGGTAAATCTATCATCTTTGACAAACCTGGTGGTGTTCAGGGCCCCAATATTTTAGAGGATTTTTTTAAGATTCCATCTATGAAGTGCAATAAGAAATGTGCTTCTTTATTTGAGTCTAAGCTTAAGGGTAAGGCCATTTCGTCGGTTCCCCATTAAGTTGACTTGGATTCTGGTGCTTGCTCCATCTCTATCCCAGGCTATATTGTGGATCAGAATATGGCTCACATGAACTTAGTCTTGGTGGGTAAATTTGTTGGACCAAGTCCCAATATTGAGGCTGTTAGAGCCTAGGTGTCTAGAAAATGGAAGGGTAAGGGTCAAATTGATGTTGTTGCTATGGTTGGTGGCTTCTTCTCTTTTTAATTTTCTTGTAAGGAAGATCTATTATTTGTTTTGGTGGGTGGTCCTTAGATGTTGGGAAAAGCCTCGCTCGCCCTCAAAAAGTGGGAAACAGGATTTAATCCCAAATATTGGGAATGTAATGAAGCCCCAATCTGGGTCAGATTGCTAGGTTTACCCATGGGGTTCTGGGGAGAAGAGATTTTTGCAAGAATTGCAGCTTGTTTTGGTGAGCTAATTTCTATTGACCCAATGACTACAGCTAAAAGACATCTGGTTTATGCCAGATTGTGTGTCAATATCAAACAGTCTTCAAACCTACCATTCTAGATTGATCTTTTCTCTAAGTTGGGTAGATGAGTGCAGAAACTAGAATATGAATCCATCCCTTTTACGTATTTCCGTTGTAAAAAAGTGGGTCATTGGGCCAGGCAGTGTCCATCTAAGCCAAAAAGGGAATGAAGAAAGAGGAATGACAAGCCGCTCTTAGAGAAGAGGAATGCCTTTCCCTCTAACCCACCTCTAGAAGGATTGTGCAATGATTCTAATGGATCTATTGATCCTCTATCCCTCCCCCGATTGTGAGGGATGGGGTCTTTCTTAGAGATGGTTTTACTTCAAAAGTACTTATGGTCCCTGATCCTAACACCCCTCTCTTAGAGGAGAATGTTTGGGAATCCCCTATTGTCAATTGTCCCTATGAAGAGGGGAATACTATTAATACTAATGGAACTATTCTAGATATTCCCATTCAACTGTTCATTGATATGGGTAACTCCGTTGAAGCGAAATCCCATATTTTCCTCACACTAGATTCATCCCAAGAGGACTCATGTCCTTTTATTGAGGTCAAACCAAAAAATAGAAGAAGGAACTCCCCTATTGGCCAAACTACTTCGGCCTCTGGGGGGGTTTCAACAAGAAATAGACACAAAGTTGACTATGGGTTAGATTCGAGATGGGTGGGGAGGCCACCCAATGCGGTTAGTAGAGATAGGCAGAGTCGATCTTCCATTGCGAACGAAGCCTAGAAAATGTTACCAGAAATGGGGACGGGATCCCCCTCTCTTGCTAAATGAATATTATTTTGTGGAATATAAGTAGATTGAATCATCTCCATAAGCATGATCTGCTATCCAACTTGGTTAGGGATCATAAGCCAGATATTTGCCTTGTTCAAGTAATTAAAATGCCTAGTAATAAAGTGGAAAAGATTAAATTGGTGATTTTTGGAGTTTGTGGTGTTCACTCTAGTGATGTAGATGGTGGTTCAAGCAGTATCACCACTCTTTGGAATCTGAGACTATTGTGTGGTAGGGTTGTTCTCTCTTCTCCTAATCACATTTTTACTAGATTCTATAATCCTAAAGATGGATCCTCTGGGATTATTTCCAACATCTATGCTCCTAATGGGAGAAACACTAGGAAAGTTCTCTAGTCTTCCATTTGCCATGCTAGATCACTTTTCCCTAACGAAAAATGGATTCTTCTGGGCGATTTCAACACCCCTCTCTCAAACTTGGAGAAATTTGGGGGCGTGCCTATTTCTATTGATAGTAGGTAAGACTTGGCTGACATGATTAATTCTTTGAGCCTATTGGACCTAGATCTTATTGGAACTAAATTCACTTGGTCCAATAGACATAGTAGGTAGGATCTCATTCAAGTTAAGCTAGATAGGGGTCTTATCTCTCCTAATTGGATAGAGAACACTTCATGTAAACTCAATGCCTTGTCTTGTGTAGGATCTAATCACGTCCCTATGTCTTTTGGTGACTCCATTGTTTGGAAGAAAGGCATACTGCTTAAGATTTGAGAAAATGTGACTAAACGCTCCTGACATCCATGATAAAATTATGGAGTGGTGGAATATTGAAATCTAGGGTATGACCATTTTTTGAATTGCCAAGAAGCTATCCAATGTCAAGTCCAATATTCAACGCTGGAACAAGTCCTCTTTTGGTAATATTTTTAAAATTAAAGATAAGCTCAAGCAGGATCTTGAGGAGGTTCAAAAGCATATCCAAGATTTCAGGTTTGATAATGATGTCTCAAATAAAGAAATTGAGATATTAACTAAACTGCATGATATTATTTCCAAAGAGGAGGAATTCTTGAAGCAGAGATCTAGAGCCTTATGGCTTAAAAGCGGTGACAAAAATACTAAGTTTTTTCATATGATGACCCTCAAGCACAAGGCTACTAATAGAATCAATAAAATTCAGGTCGGCTAGAGATGGACTAATAAGCATGAAGAGATTCTCTAGGAAGCCATCAGTTACTTTACTAATCTCTTATCTGTTGATGGTCATCTTAATGCTTTAGCCCAAGATGAGATCTTGCAAGAAGTTCCCAATATTGTCTCTGGACCTGATGGCTTCCCTTTGTTCTTCTTTCAAAACTTTTGGCAGATCTTATGCTTTGATGTGGTCATCGCAGAACAAGAGTTTTTGGGTCCCGCTCTCTTCTGAAGGAGCTGAATGCCACCTTATTTGTCCTCATTCCCAAGAAACCTGATGCCTATTCTTTTCAGGATTTTAGACCTATTAGTCTTTGAAATTCTATCAATAAATGTTTTACCAAGATCCTACTGCTCAGACTTAAGATATACCTCCCCTCTTTCATTTCAAAATACCAGAATGGGTTTGTTCTTGGGAGGCAGATTTTGGATTCCGTAATTGTGGTGCATGAGAACATTCACTCTTTATCTACCAATAAAATACCTAGTTTTTTTTTAAAATTAGATTTGCTTAAAGCTTTTGATAGAGTCAATTGGAGTTTTCTTCTCAGGATCCTTAAGGCATTTGTATTTGGAGACAACTTCATACAGATTATGGATTCATGTGTGTCCACTCACAAATTTTCATCTTGATCAATGGAGCTACCTCCAGTTTCTTCTCTGCGTCAAGGGGCATTAGACAAGGGGGTCATTTATCTCCTTTCCTCTTCATTCTTATGAGTGAAGCTCTCAGTAAAATTATCCAAAGGGAAGTTAGAAAAGATAACCTTTTGGGCTTACGACCCTCTTCTCAGGCCTCTACCTGTTCTCACCAACAATTTGTGGATGATACTTTCTTGATGGGAGAAAGTTAGGTTAAAGAAGATAAGAATTAAAAAAAGACTCTGGATACTTATGAGCAAGGCACTGGACAAAAAATTAGCCTAGATAAAAGCTCAATTTTTTTCTTTAACACCCTAGAGCACAAGAAAATAAAGATTGCCATGATTCTAGGGTGTAAAGTTGTAATTCTTCTTGAATCTTATTTAGGTTTTCCCCGCTGTCATGGTCTGGCCCCTGATTCCTTCTAGGCAAACCTTATTGCTAGATTCTAGAATAATTTGGTTGGGTGGAATGGTGCTTTGTTAAGCCAAGCTTGTAAGTTTCATCTACTCAAATCTTCACTTCAGAGCCTTTTGATGTATGCTATGAGTTTATTCAAAATCCCCGTCAAAATTACTGACAAACTAAAAAGAATTCAAAAAAAAAATTTGTGGACAAGGACTGAAATTAAGAATAGATTACATCTTGTAGCTTGGAAACAAGTTTGTCTTCCCAAGTCCATGGAGGACTGGACATTACAAATCTGAGAGATTTCAATAAAGCCTTGATGGCCAAGCAACTATGGAGATGTCTTAAAGAGAATAATTAATGGATTGACATTTTCAAACATAAATACCACATTAAGGGTATCCAAAACATGCTAGAATCTTATGACCTTCCCAACTCTGTCTCTGATTTATGGAGTAATTTATTTGGTTCCACCAATCTTATTTCACATGGTTGTAGATGGGTGCCGGGGAATGGAACCAAAATCAGATTTTGGGAGGACTGGTAGATTGGTGATGGCCCCCTTTCAAATTCTATTTGGGCTCCTCCTTTCAAATAATTATGTCTCAAAAAAATTGGCTCTTGGGTGGCTGATTGTATTAGAGATAGAGCCTAGTTATATCTCAATTCTATGGTTAATGCTCTGATACCTTTGAAACCCTGGTTAAAATGTATTCGTCCCCCACTGTCGTGCAGAGGATAAAGTGTTCTTGAATTTCTCCTCTTCAAGGAAATTAAAGGTTGTCGATGCCTACAAGTTCATCTCCAGGAATTTCTCTCCCTCCCCCTTGTGGGCTGGTTTTTGGAATAAGCTTTTAACTTTGAAACCTAACATCTTTTTTTGGTTGTTTGTGTAGCCTGAGAATAAGTAGAGGAAAATGTTGGTCATCTACTATTGCACTTCTCTTTTGCCATGGATATCTAGAGTTTCTTCTTTGATATTTGGAACACTAAATGGGTCTTCCTTGATTCTATTCAAAGGCTATGGTTTCAATGGAAGTGCCCCGTCTACAATCAATCTTTGTGAGTCCTTTGGAATATGTCGCTTCCTCATATTACTTGGGGTATTTGGAAAGAAAGAAATAATAGAGTTTTTAGAGATTTGGAATCTCCTCCACTTGTTATGGCTATTAGAATTACAAATTCTATCAAGGAGAATTTTCTTCACTCCTTCCCCAGTAGAAGGAATGACCATCCTTTCCTTACTCTCTAGGAAGAGTGGGACACTATCAAATAGTGGAAAATTAGCTAGAATATCTCCATCACTATGCACAAAATTAAACGGTGCAGATAAAATCTTCTATGGAATCCCCCCTGTGGGACGGATCAAAATCAATGTGGATGGGGTGGCTAAAGAGAGTCGTAGGCTGGTTAGGTGTGGGGGAGTGGCTAGGAATCATATGGGTCTGCTTATTTCTGCAGTGGTGCTCCCTTTTGGCACCCAGTCGAATCTGACTCACTCAACACTATCAATTGTTTGAATGGGTGTACGGATCCTAGCTGGACTATTGCCAACCTGATCAAATATTGTTGTGATATGATTAAAGAATTGGATGAATTTAAAATTTCTCACATATTTTGGGAAGGCAATAAAGCAATATATTTATTGGCCAATATGGTAGTGGGCTATGTGGTAGATAAATGGTTGAGCGATTGAGACTCTTTTCCAAAAAACTTGTGAGAGTTGGCATATGATGATACTGTCCTTGCGGTAATCAATGAAAAATAATCATGATTTGATAAAGTTGTTGGAAAAATGGTTGGCTTTCGATTTCCCTATTTGAAAGTCTAGAAACTTCCCTTGTGCTTGGATGTTTTGTCTTATTGTGTGGCCCCTATCCTACTTCTATTTGGAGACTTTCCTGGTGTGGCCCATTTCCTACTTCTATTTGGTGACCTGGATCATTATGGGTGGGGACAAGAATAGGCAAGAACTGCCAACTTTTGAGAAATGGAGGAAAAATAAGGAGGTGTGGCAGGAAATTGTTGATGGGGGAATGGTTCCCTTCTTTGAAAGACTCCATGGCCCTTCACCTCTGCTCATGGAAACATTTGTTAATGGGTGGAAAAAGGGGGTTTGAGGGCTTATGGTGCTGAATTCAAGCTGGATGAAACCCTAGTGGCTATGGTTATGGGTTTGGCTATGAATGGCAGAAGGTTTCAGAGAGATAGAAAAAAGGGGAGGAAGACATGGGAATTTTTTTTGATAAAGATAAGGAGCATTCAAGAGTTAATAAAATGGCCGATGGTGGCTACAACAAAAAGGATCTCATGGCTCCCTAGGCGGATATGGCTGAATTCATCATGAGGTACATTACACTTGAGGTAGATGTGCCAATATCTTTTCTTACCACTTTGAATCACTTTAGGCATGGCAAAGTTATTTCAATTCCTTTCTATCTGGTTTCTTCTTTGGAAAATAGTCTTGAAAAACATGTTGAGAGTCTGAATAATCCAGTCCTCCATGAAGGGCTTATTATTCTCATTATGGAATACACCAAAGCCCATGAAGTTGTGCCCTCTCTTTTTGAGAAAGGATTAATCCCTAATACTAATATTCAAGATGTCTCTGATTCGGATATGGAGATAGAGGATAGTGGGAGCGTCAAACCTCTTATTGACCCTGATTATAAAATGGTTGAATAGGTCAGATGTTGATCACTCCTAGAGCCCATAGCAGCAAGAGCCCCCCTAGATGGGTGGCAAGTAAATATAAATCGACCAACAAGATTATTTCTAAAACTGAGCCTTATTCTAAAAAGAAGAAGCTTGTTGCTAAAGACTATGGTCCCAAGACCTTGGACAACAAAATCAAATTGGACATTCCTCTTAATGTCCTGAAGGAGAAGCAACAAACTCTGCCTAAATATGTGGATAGTGGTTTACAAAAGGAAATTACTTTGATGAATCAGGTGATGGAAGTGACTAGAATCCAGGAGAACTGCTGGAAGTGGGTGGGGAAGGAGATTGATACCCTCAAAGAGGGGATTAAGGAGATAATTGATATATTCATTGATTCACCTGAGCCTAGAAAACAAAGAAGGTCATGATCATGACCTAGAAGATCTCCAATGAGGTTTGGTTGGAATCTGACTCACTCAACACTATCAATTGTTTGAATGGGTGTACGGATCTTAGCTGGACTATTGCCAACCTGATCAAATATTGTTGTGATATGATTAAATATTTGGATGAATTTAAAATTTCTCACATATTTCAAGAGGGCAAAAAAGCAACAGATTTATTGGCCAATATGGCGGTGGGCTACGTGGTGGATAAATGGTGGATCCATTGAGACTCTTTCCCAAAAAACTTGTGTGAGCTGGGATATGATGATACCATCCAATTGTTGTAATCAATGAAAAATAATCATGATTTGATAAAGCTGTTGGAAAAATGGATGCCTTTCAATTTCTCGATTCGAAAGTCTAGAAACTTCCCTTGTGCCCAAATTTTTTGTCTTATTATGTGGCCCCTATCCTGCTTTTGTTTGGAGACTTTCCTTGTGTGGCCCATTTCCTGCTTTTGTTTGGCGACCCGGATCATTATGGGTGGGGACAAGAATAGGCAAGAACTGCCAACTTTTGAGAAATGGAAGAAAAATAAGGAAGTGTGACAGGAAACTGTTGATGGGGGAATGATTCCCTTCTTTGAAAGACTTCATGGCCCTTCTCCTCTCCTCACGGAAACATTTATCAATGGGTGGAAAAAGGGGGATTGAGGGCTTATGGTGTTGAATTCAAGCTGGATGAAACCCTAGTGGCTATGGTTATGGGTTTGGCTATGAATGGCAAAAGGTTTCATAGAGACAGAAAAAAGGGGAGGAAGACATGGGAATTTTTTTTGGTAAAGATAAGGAGCATTCAAGAGTTAATAAAATGGCTGATGGTGGCTACAACAAAAAGGATCTCATGGCTCCCAAGGTGGATATGGCCAAATTCATCATAATGTACATTACACTTGATACAGATATGCCAGTATCATTTCTTACCATTTTACCATTTTGAATCACTTTAGGCATGGAAAAGTTATTTCGATTCCTTTCTATATGGTTTCTTTGAAAAATAGTCTTGAAAAACATGTTGAGAATTTGAATAATCTGGTCCTCCATGAAGGGCTTATTATGCTCATTATGGAGTATGCCAAAGCCCATGAAGTCATGTTGTCTATCTTTGAGAAAGGCTAAATCCCTAATACTAATATTGAAGATGTCTCTAATTCAGATATGGAGATGGAGGATAGAGGGAGCGCCAAACCTCTTCTTGACCTTGATTATAAAACGGTTGAAGAGGTGAGATGTTGGTCACTCCTAGAGCCCACAACAACAAGAGCCCCTCGAGATGGGCAACAAGTAAATATAAATCGACCAACAAGATGATTTCTAAAACTGAGCCTTATTCTAAAAAGTAGAAGCTTGTTGCTAAAGACTATGGTCCCAAGACCTTGGACCACAAAATCAAATTGGGCATTCTTCTTAATGTCTTGAAGGAGAAGCAACAGACTCTGCCTAAATATGTGGATAATGGTTTAGAAAAGGAAAGTACTCTGATGAATCTGGTGATGGAAGCGACTAGAAGCCAAGAGAACTGCTGGAAGTGGGTGGGGAAGGAGATTGATACTCTCAAAGAGGGGATTAAGGATATAATTGATATCTTCATTGATTCACCTGAGCCTATAATAATAGAGAAGCTCATGATCATGACCTAGAAGACTATTTCCAATACTATCAATTATTTGAACGGGTGTATGGATCCTAGCTGGACTATTTCCAACCTGATCAAATATTTTTTTGATATGATTAAAGATTTGGATGAATTTAAAATTTCTCACGTATTTCGAGAAGACAATAAAGCAATAGATTTATTGGCCAATATGGTGGTGGGCTACGTGGCAGATAAATGGTGGAGCGATTGAGACTCTTTACCAAAAAAATTGTGCGAGCTTGCATATGATGATACCATCCACTTCCGGCAATCAATGAAAAATAATCATGATTTGATAAAGTTGTTGGAAAAATGGTTGCCTTTCGATTTCCCTATTCGAAAGTCTAGAAACTTCCCTTGTGCCCAGATGTTTTGTCTTATTGTGTGGCCCCTTCCTGCTTCTATTTGGAGACTTGCCTGGTGTGGCCCATTTCTTGCTTTTGTTTGGTGGCCTGGATCATTATGGGTGGGGACAAGAATAGGCAAGAACTACCAACTTTCGAGAAATGGAGGAAAAATAAGTAGGTGTGGCAGGAAATTGTTGATGTGGGAATGGTTCCCTTCTTTGAAAAACTCCATGTCCCTTTGCCTCTGCTCATGAAAACATTTGTCAATGGGTGGAAAAAGGGGGTTTGAGGGCTTATGGTGCTGAATTCAAGTTGGATGAAACCCTAGTGGGTATGGTTACGGGTTTGGCTATGAATGGCAGAAGGTTTCACATAGACAAACAAAAGGGGAGGAAGACATGGGAATTTTTTTTTATAAAGATAAGGAGTGTTCAAGAGTTAATAAAATGGCTAATGGTGGCTACAACAAAAAGGATCTCATGGCTTGGGCAGATATGGCAGAATTCATCATGAGGTACATTACACTTGAGGCATATATGCCAGTATCTTTTCTTACCATTTTACCATTTTGAATCACTTTAGGCATGGAAAATTTATTTCGGTTCCTTTCTATCTGGTTTCTTTTTTGGAAAATAGTCTTGAAAAACATGTTGAGAATCCGAATAATCCGGTCCTCCATGAAGGGCTTATTATGCTTATTATGGAGTACACCAAAGCCCATGAAGTTGTGCCCTCTCTCTTTGAGAAAGGCTAAATCCCTAATACTAATATTCAAGATGTCTCTGATTCGGATATGGAGATGGAGGATAGTGGAAGTGCCAAACCTCTTGTTGACCCTAATTATAAAATGGTTGAAGAGGTGAGATGTTGGTCACTCCTAGAGCCCACAGCAGCATGAGCCCCCGCAGATGGGCAGCAAGTAAATATAAATCAACCAACAAGATGATTTCTAAAATTGAGCCTTATTCTAAAAAGAAGAATCTTCCTACTAAAGGCTATGGTCCCAAGACATTGGACCAAAAAATCAAATTGGACATTCCTCTTAATGTCTTGAAGGAGAAGAAATAGAATCTTCCTAAAGATATGGATAGTGGTTTACAAAAGGAAAATACTCTGATGAATCTGGTGATGGAAGTGACTAGAAGCCAAGAGAACTGCTAGAAGTGGGTGGGGAAGGAGATTCATACCCTCAAAGAGTAGATTAAGAAGATAATTGATATCTTCATTGATTCGCTTGAGCCTAGAAAAATAGAGAAGCTCATGATCATGACCCAGAAGATCTCCCATGATGTCAAGGCTATGAAACGTAACCATGAACAAAGAATTGAGAAGGTTGAGAAGTCTATGGAGGAGATGAAGAAAAACCTTAAGAACCTGGTTAATATAAGGAAGGAGTCCCTGAACAATAGTATGGAGGGGCTAGAAGTGATCAATGTCGTGGTGGCAGAGTATAGATCCAATCCTATTAATAGTGATCTTAATGACTACAATAGGAAGAAATATCTGGGTGGTGAAGACTTTGTTGTTGGTGGCAATAAAACTATGAGCCCTAGTTGCAGAAGTAGAAGCAGGACCAGTAATTAGGGTACCTCCAGGTTCATTATGGAGGAATTAGAGGAAATCAACAAGGTTACCATCCACAAGAACAAGGAGTTGGTGAACTCACTTATTTGAGTGTTTTTTTTTTGCTGCCTGTGTTTCTTTTTGCTTTTGTGTTCGGTTTCATGTGCTCCCATGTTTTGTTGTTGGTTTCTATTTGGTTGGCTGATGGCCAGGTTTTGTAAAAATTTTGGTTTCTGGTCCATGTAAAACTCGTTTATCTTTATCAAAAACAACTCAAGATCCTACAAGATAGCAAGACCTTCATTCATTTTGACTGAGTATTCGAAGGATTTAATAAACCAATAGGCTAGTAGAATCAAGACTCTAATATTAATGTAATCTCTCTAGCTAATATTTTATATCAGATCTAAACATTCATAACTCCCTCAAACAATATTCACTGACACTTCTTACATTCAAAGAATCATGTCTATCATATCCACATCTTTCAATGTTGTAGTAATGTTCTTATCAATTTAATAAATATTAAAGTATAAGGTCGTTCCCTTATCGAGTTAGAGCTCTTATGATTAGGAATATGCCAAGTGCTACTACATAGCTTAACCATTTATCTATATTTGGTTGTGATTAAACTATATGTCATTATAAAATAAACTAATTTATCATTACTAGATAATTAGTTTTCTTAATATGGATAATATCTCAAGGTCTAAATTATGGACGAATATGTTTAGATTAATCTTATCCCATATAATTTCAAAGTTGAATATTACAAACCTAATATAACATGTTAAATTGGTTAAGCCACATGAAACTCATCTAATTGTATATGAGCCAAAAGATCTACTCTTATTTTTCTTTAAGTTGTATTATTTTTTCATGGTGGTGTCTAAATATATATTTAAGACCTTGCTAACTTGATAGGTAAATAGATTATCCTAGGTTAAGGCACTTAGTTTTCCTAAATAATATAAATGGTAAATATCAAAGAAAATATTTAAAAATATTAAATTAGACTATATGATGATGATGCATGCTTTATTCTTTAATACCTATTTAAAATTAAAGTATGACATAATTTTTCTCCTCTATCCTCCTATATCTTGATACTTTTTTGTGTATTGTATATTTTTAATACTATAAGATAATATGTTGAGTGAAATTTATGCTAGGTTAACTCATAATATTAAATAGAATGGAACAAGAAAATTTTAATTTTCATTAAAAAATTTAGATTTTAGGGATCATTCTTATACTCATTGTCAGGGGCTTCACTTAGTGAACCTAGTTTATAGCACATGCATTCATGCAATATTGAAGAATCCCCCTATTTTCAAAAAATATTAAGTTTTTCATAGCCTAAATTGAAAACCCCCCTATTTTCACTAGATAGCAATATATTGTTAAAGAATTTTAGGATATTAAACTCCACAATATGAATGCACATGATATAATAGTGCCTAACTAATGAAGCCCCTATGTACTCATTATGATTGATTTTAATAAATATTATAACCACAAAATATTTGGAAAGCAAAAAGTGGTAATCATGGGACAAGGAATAATTATAGAGAAATTTATTAATACAAATGAATGTGAATGTTTTTCTTCATTCATTTAGTCATGTGATTTCAACACTTTCTTGGTGAGGTTATCACCAAGGTTCAAATTCCTATTGAGCTACTAAACTTGTAGGCCTTATGCCTTTGTTGAGCTGCTAAAAACTTGAGTTTCCACAATAAAAGAAAGGATATAAATGTTAATGTAAACATAATATATTATTATTTAATAATAAATAATGGCTAGTTATTATTTGTAGTTGAGTAGTAAATCCTCTAAGTAGTTATGTACAAGAATATGTGGCTTTATAAGTCCACATCGAGATGTAATCAATTGATGAATCATTAATGTATTAATCAAGCATTTTTCTCTTTTGAATTGTATAAAAGCAATGATAATATGTTTGTCCATGTTAAATGGAAAAAAAATTGTAGAGCCAAGGAAGATTCATAGCTAACATGAAGTGAATGATAGAGTAGGTGATGAGAAAGGAACTGAATTTTTCTAGAATAAAATGCGTATTGACAGTTTTGATCCACAAAAATGGAAAATGAGAGCACATACCTTGGTGACAAGAATTTATGCGCATGTGTTTCCCACAAGGTCATAAATCTCATTCATATTGACTACATGGAATTCTCCCACTATGGATTAGTGAATAGTGCGTGATGCCCTTATTTTAGAGTTCAAAAAAATAGAAAGTGCTAATAGTTGAAATTATTGTCTCAGGTTGGAGATATCATTCAAGGTTCTCATAGTGAGAGTCCTTAATTAGAGAAAATACCTAATTTTTATGTGAGAACAAATTACAATATAGTAGTACATGCTTGATATCTTACTTGAAAATATCAATTCCTAATTTTTTAGATTGATAGACTGTTCCTTCTTTTTGGAATAAGATGGATGATAGTAAAAATGTAGTAGAGAATGTCTTTTAAGAAGTGGCTTGTCATTCAAATTTTGTAAGCTATAAGATTAGAATGATAGAGATGTCAAAGTTGAGGCTATTATTGGTCTTAGTCTTCCTAACTCTGAACTACATCGAATAGATAAGTAGGAGGTATTTTCCACAACAAGTCAAACTATGATATTGCTATCACGGTTCAACTCTGTAGTTTGTGAGTCAAACTCATTAACCCCTGTTTCATGAGTAGTGTTTTACAAGAACCCATCTCTCATGAGAATGAAGCTAACCCCTATTTCTTTCAAATGAGGTTGAGAGCTAAGTGGGCTTAACCTTGGAGGGAATTGCATGGTTAAGCGTGCTTGAGTTGGAGTAGTGCTAGGATGGGTGACCTCCCGAGAAGTCCCAGTGCTTCACCCCTGTGAGCATCACCTAGATGCAATGAGTGCTAACAAATTACACTACATAGTTGAACCCTGGTAGCAATATCATAGTACATCAAATAGATTTACATAAATTATCTGAAGAAATTTAGGATAATCCAAATAAATTGTTTGGAGAAAATATTGTAAACACAAAGTTCTCCTTAAAAATTGAATTTTCTAGATGCAAAATAGAAAATAGAATAGAAAAGTCAAATAATATAATTAATGTGAGGTATCTCATTAGGTAGCTAGTGTAGGTTAAGGCTCAAGTAGATGATGATGATGATGTTAAAGCCATCCTGTTAAATAGTTTGCCTTCAAAATAGAATAATGTTATTTTTACATCCAAGTCAAATAAACTCACAAAATTAAGAAGATGTGATTCTAACCCTTCTAGCTAAAGAAAATAGGAAAAAAGAAGATACAAAAGATTTTCCTAAATAGGAGAAAGTACTATATTCATGGAGCAATGACATGCAGTCTGCTAAGAAAAGGAGAGAATACATATTTTTATTGTAAGAAAAAGCATCTGATATAATGGTTTTGTAAAATTTGGGCTACAAATATCCGCAAAAGAAAAATCAAAGATCAACCAAATGAAGGTAACTTAGCATGCATTAAATATGAGGATTCAGAAAATGATGAAGATTGTGTGAACGGTTCTTTTTTGTGGCTCTAATAAAAAATATATACTTTGAGCCTCAATATTTGGAGGCTAGAGGAGCTAGAGGATGGATGAATTCCCATCATCTCAATCTATTTTTTCACTTTTACATGGTTATTTAGATGATAAGCATTTAAGAATTTTCTTCATTTAGTTTATTTATGCTTTCCTTGTAAATGTTGATAGATTTAAAGAATTCATGCATTATTACTTTTGATTTTTGGAGTTAGGTAAGTGGTTTGGTGAAGAGCTCACTATGGATGATTTCCTAAGAGTTGAGAGATTGTAATCAAGAATTATCACCTTTATGAGGGTCATAGACAATATGATGGTCCCTATGTGCTTGGAGATCAATATGGATTATTATTAAGACTAATTAATGTTTTTAATTTAAGAGTTCAAAACTAAGAGCTCGATAATTCATCTTGGATCTACACAAGAAAACTCCAACTGAATATGAGCCATAGAGGGGAGAACCTATCCAAGAATAGAAAAATCCCACATGGAAAAATGAGGCAAAAAAGAATAGGTAATAGTGGGGACAAGCACAACCCCAAGAGAAAAAAAAACTAAGCAAAAATAAGCCATAGTCAGCATATGCCCTTGAAAACTTCCAACAATTGCTTGACCATCGAGAAACATAGGGCCAATGAAATCCTAATCATCAAAAAATCTGCTAAAAAAAGACAAGGAAGTCCAAGCAATAGAGAAAAGAGATCCCCACAAGGAGGCAGAGACCACAAAACCCAAAATAGGAAATCGCAAAAATGAGTCACCACTACAAAGGAAGAAAGCAACTCCAAAATAGAAAACCTCACAAGTAAAAGGGATCACAAAAAACACCAAATTACAATGCTTAGAAAAAAAATTCACAAAGAGTCCAGTAGCGACAAAGCAAAAACGACCACCAAGGAAAGCATAAAACTTCCAAAAAACATAGAGGCCATAGACCAAATGAAGAAGTAGCCATGAGACCAAAACCAAAGTAGAAATTCCACACACAACAGTGGGGATAGAGAAATGCTAGCTAGAAATGCATCGAAAAACTCCCCAAAAAATACCAAAAACCCCCAAACAAGTGAGCCCAAAAGGGGGTTAGGAAACCAAAGGGGAGAACTAGCTAACGGAAACCAAAAAACTACCACCAAACCCACCTTGGTCCTCCTCATCTACCTCAACATCATCTTCTCCATCATCTCTCACTAGATAACTCGAAAAAGTCTAACTTTAAGTGTTGTATAAACAATATAGGTTATTTATTTATTAGTAGTTCAATATTTGTGCATATAAGTAATTATACATATGAATATATATGGATTTATAAGGCCATGATGAGATTTGATCAATGAATTATCAATGTATTACTGAATAATTTTTCTCCTCCAATGAAAATATCTGAAGTAACAAATTAAGAATAAAGAAAAAGTTTTATATACAAGAACATATGTTAAATATTGATAAAAATAATATTTTAATTATAGATAATAGTGTAGCTTAAAAATGATAACATAAGAATACTATTTGTGTAATTAAGTTGTTTTACAATGGTTATTTTCCACCTAGGTCTTAATTACACATCACTTAAGCTTACTTAGGTATGCCATAGGATGTTTTTGGAGAATTGCAACTTTAGGTGGAGTTATCTTGTTATCATTTCCACTTTTAGCATTATCTCCACCTTTAGTGATTCATCACATTATCATATTCACTTTTTGTGGTTGCACTTTGCCACCTTTAACATTGTTATCATGTCATCTTTCCACTTTACGTGAGATGATAGGTTGCCAATTTTGTCTCATGTTCACCTTTCACGGTTGCACTTTTCCACCTTTAGTGGTGTTATCATGTGATATTTTTTTCACTTTAAGTGGGATGATAGGTTGTCAATTTTTGTCTCATGTTCACCTTTAATGGTGCTATCATGTGATCACTTTTTCACTTGTCATAATCTTATACACTCCTATGCTCTCACCTTGGCTACATAACCATGGGGTTTCATATGTAATATCCATTCATTGATAATCCATTTGATCATATTGTATTGCATCATTGATAAGAATACACTTTATTCTTATCAAATATTATTTTTCTCTTTTTATTTTTCATTCCATTTAGTCTCTTATTCTTGGGCGGCTACCATCATAGCCAATTCTTACACCTACTAGTGATAATCATAGTGTGGATGTGCTACTTTCAACAATTATATCAAAATTAAGACATGGAACTCAAATTGTAAAAGTATGAGGTCAACATTTAATGATTGTTGATCTTCATATAAAACCCAAGAAAAATTAATTGAGCTTTGCAAAACTATAGACTATGCTTGTATATGAGTACTTAAATGATAATTGGAACATATGAAGATTATAATTTGTTATAATATTTTAGGAGAAATGTGTAGAACGAAAGATTTCCTACTTGGAAAAGAAGAAGATTATAAGTTTTTTTATATTCTTGTAGGAGAAATGTGTAGAAGAAAGGATTCCTTACTTGTTGTATTAATTCTTGGAAATCAAATAATCAATGATAGCAAATCACTTTTAAAATACCATAAGTTTTTAATCCTACTCATTAGAGATTGTAAAGGATAAAATGCACATGTTCAGTAAATTATTTCATGTTTGATTAAGTTTGAAACATAGCAATTATTTACCTAAATAACATAAAAAATTTATTTGCAAAAGCAAGTAGGAGAGTATTATTATTCCAATTGATTTATAGCTTCTAAAGTAGAGTTTATAGATTATTAGTGCAACAAGATAAAAAAAATGATAGAGGAGAGGATCCAATAGTTGTTATAGGACATGTTGATTTCATGTCTAATATTTTGACAATATTCAAACAATAGTTATGATTTTAAAGTTGTTTGTGTTGATGATGACTGCCCACAATGTAATATTTATTAGATCGTAAAAGAAAAATATCATGTAGTGCCACATCAGTGCACCAATAAAAGATGACTTGGTGCACAAGTATTGGTGTCACTTTTTTTGGGTATTTTTCGACAACTAGACAAAAATATTGTTGATGTGGCATCATATTTTATTATGTGACCTTGAAACCTTTTTTATAAGTATAAGAATTTCCAATTAACTAGCTTAAAAAATTTGGGACTATTTGGAAATTTCCACATAGAATTTTCATATGCACAAATTTAGCGGGCTCAACTAATGGGTCCTCTCCCCTAGATAATGGTTCAATCATGAACCAAGATTAATATAGTCATTTCTTATTCTTGAATTTGTTTTTAAAAATAAAAGCATGCTCACTAAGACAAACCCAAAGCAAAATAAAAATAAACATATATGTTAATAGCATACTTAGAAACAACCTATATTAGTTTTATGTGGGTTTAATCCCAACTTGTGACCTAGAATTTAATCCCTCTAGCTCCACCCTATGTGTTGAGGTTCTAGCCAACTTGAATGGGAAAAAATCCACCCTGAAGCCCTAGTAAAACCCTACCCAGATTAACTCCTCTATAATGGCTAAATCTAGAACCCCTTTGGCGCACCCATCACTAGTGAATGTTTTATTGAAAATTTAGAAATTATTGATCAAGACTCTAAGGAGATGGCTACCTCATTGTACAATACCTCTAGATGGACTCTGGAAAAATCTGTGTGGAATGCTACCACCCCTCCTCCCCTTTCCTACCCTCCATCGTCACATGTGAAATTTCTACAGAAGGAGGAATTCATAAAATTTGTGGCCAATGCTAATGAAATCTTTAAGGGTTTTAATAAACATGAACTTATCATCCATTGGCTCCTTGGATAATTTGAGGTGGATAGAAAGAAAATCAATGGAGTTGAGGTCCTTGCCGAAATGAACTCAAGAGCTTTGAGTTGGGGAATGGACAACAAGGACCAGAGAGTTTGGATGGTGGCTGGTAAATATGTGGCAATGTTTGAGAATTGGGAAGGGTTGAAGAAGGTTGTGAAGGTACTCAGTGAAAAAATGAAACTAAGGATTTGGCAAATGTATTTGAGGCTCTTCATGAAAATCAAGTATCCATGGAATGGAAGATGGAGGATATGTTTTCTCAAACTATGGAGATGAATAAGAGGAACTCCATTTCTCTCCAAGCCATACAAGATGAAATTTAGAGGAGGCGAGAAAAAAAGAGGCATCATTTGGAGTCATCAACGGAGATGCTTCTATCAAAGGTCAAGACAATTCTAGATTCTCTGACTATTTCTTCTAGGAAAGTATCTTATAGGAGGCAATCCATTTGTCACGAACCGTATTTTCAATCACTATGTCATTAGGAAAATAATGTATGTTTTTTATTTATGAAATAAAATTGCAATGGAGATGAACTTTTATTGCAATGATAATGCGGTTAGTATGCAAATGTTATGAAATGATTTATATTACTTTACTCATGCGAATGCAATTACATGGCTAGTGTTATTTTTACTAAATTAGGGATCATCATTACTAATAAGTTATTGAGTGCAATTGATGCAGGGACAGGTGAACGCAAATGAAGGTGAGAACAGAGCTCATGTAGAGTTGTCTTAGCTAATGGACTTAGATAGATTAGAGGAATCTCACACACCACAATAAAAAAGTTATGTATATGCAATTATGATTTCATTGATCCATGATTTTGAAATAAGAATATAATTTTATGAGTAAATGGCAATTGTTAAATTTAATTCATTTATGAGGGTGCAAAGTAGTTAAATATTATTTTGAAAAAGAGTTAGTGATTTAACGATTTAACGTTCTTTATAAAGGATGATTTAATGTCCCTTGTATAAGAGAATATAATTGTATTAATGATTGTTTTGTTTACAATTATACGAATTTCATATGCATGTTAGTTAGATAGCTGTGATTCAATCGTATATATATTATCTAAACGAAGGTGATTATGAATTATGTGTATTTATTTGAAACTATGCTTAAGTGAATATTTTCTTATTAGATAAACATGACTATTCAAAATAATGTATTTATGAATATACATATATAAAATTTAGATTATATATTTTATTTCTAAAAACTTTTTACGTTAGACTTTCTTTAATATAAACATGTAATATATAAAATAGTCATTTATTATATATATTTAATATATAAAAGGTGGCGGTTTAAGTCTTAAGTCAGCGACTCTTAGCAAGAAACCGAGGGTGGTGGTCGACTTAGAACCACGACTGCCAGTAAACGGCAGGTCGTTGGACTGAAGGTGGTTGACTTGGCACCGCGACTGCCAATAAACGGCAGGTCGATGGACTGGGACTTGGCAGACATGGATAACTATGGCAGAGACCTGGCAACGATGGCGATGAACCTGCACTTGATAAACACTTAAGTGTTTGAGATTAAACCAAAGTCTGCATGCTATCGATAGGTTAGTAGAGGAAGTCGATAATCTTGTAACCGTGTCATCTACCGAATAGCAGAGACCGCGAGATAAGTGGATCTGCATTAATATCTAGCACTTGTTGTTAAGCCAAACCGTAGTTAAGTCCAAGAAGATATTTAGACGTGGAGTAGAGGTAATCAAGTCTATTAATTGTTTAAAACAATAGTTGCAGAGCTTAGTCGACAGGTATGCAATCCTTAAGAGTTCTAAACCATTTAGAACTGAAATTGCTTAATGACTAACAGTTGTGGCGTAGAGATGGTTAGAAATACTAGGTAAAATCCATAAGATCGGAAGCTAACGTAGGATGAAAATGGGATAAATAGCATTGTAAGCTTGATAGAAAGGGACTCAACAAGAAGAATAGAGAAGGAAAGAGATGCAGGAATAGTAAGGATATAGAGAATAGTATTATTATTATTATTAGAGCGACAGATAGAGAAGAGTAGAGAAGTAAGAAGGTTATTAGAGCGACAGATAGAGAAGAGTAGAGAAGTAAGAAGGTTATTGAAGAGTCTAGAAGGAGAGAAGCATGCAGATTTGGGCAAGGAATCGACTCAATCACCACCAAATCAGTATCAAGATAAAAGAAGGTAGCCTCTAATTTGATTCATTGGTTGTTATGCATTTAGAAATGAAAGATAAGTGAGTTATGAATTAATTCGAAGTTTATGACGTAGATAAGAATAGAGTTAGTTTTATACAATCCATGTTAGAATGAAATTGTTTGAATCTTTCTTCTTAAATCGCCATATAGGAAAATGCATCATGAGTTACCATTTGATATAGTAATTATCAAACATACACAACTGAAATTTGTAGGAAGTGCATGTTAGGTTGCATTAATTAAGTTATGATCTGTAAGCATCATGCCTAAAATTCTACACTCACTGCCCGTAATTATAAATATGATAAAATGGTTCGACTTAATAAGAGAAAATGAATTTTTAATAATGTTTCCCAAATCAAACAATTTATGGAATAAAGTGAGTTTCAATAATATCTATGAGTTCCAATAATTTATGAGATTTAATTCTGAAATTTTTTCAGTGCTCAGATAATGTTTAGATAATGTTATTTTCCGTTAAACATGTGAACGTAAAAAGGGCAATACCCTAAAGATTGATTTTAACTAGACACGTATTGTCTCTATCTTGAAATTGTCTCGAAATCCCATATAAGGAGCCTCTACATATATTAGTATTGTAACATTTCAATGAGTATAAAACTTTTCGTTGAGACAAGGAAAAAGTTATGTAATGCGGAGTCGCAAATGAAAAATCATCTGGCTGTAATTGTGAACAAAGCGATTTATCACGTGAATCCCAACCATCGTAGACTGACTAAAAAGAATAGAAAGACTATTTTTTGCGTGACATTCGTAATTGTTCTCATTGCTAACCTTATTTGGGACGGCGTTCACAGAAATGGCGGAATCTAAAATTTACGGCCTTCAAAATCCAGGGACCACATGCCCTTGATTAAAATGGAAAAATCTAAAATTTAAGGCCTTCATATTCCAAGGACCACATGCCCAAGGCATGTTAATAAAGCACGTCCTTTGCGTTCATGTCCATTAAACGCACTAAATGTTTTCGATATCCGTCACGTTGTGAACGTTAAAGGTACAGTCAATCAGATAACTATAGTGGTTATTTTTTCCCTTATAAAAGACAATCATGTATAAATATAATTATCTTCAATATGATAACAATAAAATATTTATCAAGGTTCAAAAAGAGACTATTCCAAGTCTACACCACCCATAATCTATCTCAAGAAGAAAATGATGGAAAATATAGAGCGATAAAGAAAATAAAAGGGAAGATGAGAGTAAGTGAGAAATAGGCATTCCTAGTCAAATAGAAAATCATGTATGTAGTGGTTTTTTTCTATAAATATTAAAAATATAATATAAACCATCGTTAATCTAGGTTCAATATGAAGAATCCATTGAGTAAACATCTAAGTAAATAAAATAGTTAAATGATTATATTTTGGCATAAAAGAGATTGTAGAAAACAACCAACATAAAAGATGTGTAATTTGTTTAAAAAAACATCTTGAAATATATGTAGAAGCTCATAAATATTATCAACAAAGAATTAATGAAGCTATAATGACTAAATTCTTAGATGAACAAGTATAATCTTGGACAAACTACTCAATTCTTGTGGACCAAATTGCTTGGATGAGAAACTTTTTTTTTTTAAAGTTCTTCAAGACTTCTTCAAAAATTAAACTCGAATATAGAAAAAATTCCCCAAACAACAAGATACAATATACAAGACACAAAAATGAATTATGCAATACTCTATATTAGATGGTATGAATTAATATCATAAATTCTTGAAAACCTTAATCTAGCATCAACATAAGGTTGTGCATTTAATGTATTATATGACTCGACATACATTTGATTCAACCTTTAATGATGGGATATGATGTTTACAAGAGGTTCAAACAATGGAAAGCCTACATCTAGATAATATTTTAACATGGTTCTTCAACTCTTGTAGAGTTGAAAGATATACATGTCCAATATTAATATCATTAGAACAAGTGTGTGATTAGTGAATTCTCATTCATTAAACCCCAAGAAAATAAAACTTTATATATATATATATATATATATATATATATATATATATATATATATATATATGTGTGTATATATATATATATATATATGTATATATATATGTATATATATATGTATGTATATATATATGTATATATATATATGTCTATATATATATATGTATATATATATATATGTATATATATATATATATATATATATGTATATATATATGTATATATATATATGTATGTATATATATATATGTATGTATATATATATATGTATGTATATATATATATGTATGTATATATATATATGTATATATACATATATACATATATATACATACATATATATATATGTATGAATGTATATATATATATATATATATATATATATGTATATATATGTATATATGTATATATACATCTATATATATATATATACATATACATATATATATGTATACATATACATATATATATGTATACATATACATATATATATGTATACATATACATATATATATATATACATATATATATATATATATGTATATGTATACATACATATATATATATACATACATTTATATATATAAATTTCTAGAATGAAAACTAAAGAATACTAAGTCATGCATATGAATCATGGAAGAATTTATGGTTCATTGTAAAAGAGGACAAAAGATTTTCAAGGATATTAACATTAAACTTGAATATTAAATATCAGTATTGTTGTAAGATATTAATATTGTATTATATCTTAATGATATCAAAGAGAGTTCTTACATTTAGTGTACCTTTTATGAATTTTCTATTTTTATATATACTCTATTATTAGTTACCATCTAAAATGTTGACTTTATTCTTTTGTTATATCAATGTTTAATGACAAAATAAATTGTCATACATTAATATTGATCCATACTATTCCCATAAAATTATTGATTTTCTACTTTGTAGTCAATCAATCATTTACCTTCCATAATTTGAATTTCTAAAAACTTATAAACCTCACAATCTTGTGAACCTAGAATAATTACTTAGATTTCAACTTCACTGTTTGTTGTAATAGGTAGTTCTTTTAGGTTGTACCTATTTTTTTCTTTCAATTTTTTTATTAAAAAACCTACACATGACAATTATAAATTTTAATCAAGAGTTCCATAAAAAATACTCAAAAGGAAAAAACCACCTTTTATCAATGTTTTTTGGTACTATTTTCACAAAATTAAAATTTAAGAAGGATTTTCAAAATTGCACCACCTTTTAGAAATAAAAATATCTTAAAACTAACAAAATGTAAAATCTTATAAAAATGAGAATGAAACTAAAATTATTATGGAAATTTTCTAAGAAACATAATTTCTTTTGGTCTCAAATATCCATTGCGTGATTGTTTAATAATACAAAATATGAATTTATTCACATGTAATATAAGTTACAAAAATTTTGATGGCATTTTTTATTTGTGAAACTTTCGGAAACACCTATTACTACAAACATGGCTAAATTATAGAATGAGTTGTGAATTCCTACCATTAAGGACTTTAATCTTTTGCAGTTCACACTCAAAGCTTCAACTTATTTAATATTGAATAAGCTTGTAAGGAATCACTTTAGGTGTTGTACATCTATTATGAAAGTCTTAGGGTACATGATATTTTCTAGATATGAATCAAAATAAAATTAATTAAATTAATATTAGATTTTTATAGACATACATCTCAGTTAGACAGTTACAGTCGGTGTTTTGGAGGACATGGAATGGATGAATAAAATACCTATCAAAATATTTTATATTTAAAAGTAAACCATAAATGTGGGAGTGGATAATTGATCATAAACTAATAAAAAACTGACTATAATAAATGTGATAAATTTTAATAAATGTACTTGGCATTTCCCTCAAATGCATTGCACCTAAAGACTCTTTAAATTGAACATCCAAAGAGCTTGGATTCAACATTTGATATTGTAAAATATTTTGTACATTTTATATTTTTAAATTAGTTTGCATTCATTCATATTTATATTTTTATAATGAAAATCACTTCATTTACATTACAAATAATTACTACATATAAATACAATTTTTTACATTCTGAAGTTCATCCTCTCCAATATATTTTCAAAGTATCCTTGTTTTGGTGCAAGTGTTAGTTATTAATATTGTGAACTACTATCTAATTTGCAATATAGTAATATAGATTATTATAAGAGATGTATAGAAAGTTGTAGATTTCATAAGGTAATAAATTAAGTGTTCTCTTAGTAATCAAACTATATTTTGTTTCTTCCACATATTTAGTAGAATAAGGATATATATTTCATATACAACATAGTAAGCAATATCTAAGAATTTTAATCAATATTTAATATGTTTGTTTAAAATAATTGAATTATTTTTTAATATTTTCTATTTAATTTTAAAATTATTCCTTTATTATTTTTTATTTATCAAATTTTAAACAAATATCATCATTTAAACAATTAATTATTATTTTAATGAAAGAAAAATTAAAATAAATAAATAATATTTTATTTTTTAAAATATAAAATTTTCAACATTAAAAGCTCATAATACTAACCTAAGCTCTATTAATAGTATATTGTTAAACTAATAGATTTATTTTTTATTTTTTATTTCTTTATTACCATTTTTTAGTTTTTTTGTAATCAAATCAGTTATAAATTAATTTTTTATTCAGAGATTTATTTTTAAAACTTAAAAGAAAAATAAAAATAATAACTACCTTTAATAATTGATTTATAAAAAATAGATATTAAGCTTAAAATTTAATTTATGAATTACTACATTTTAAATGTTAAATTTTCAATGAAAGTTCATAATACTAATCTAAATTAAAACTTAAAAATAAAATAAAAATAATAATAACTAGCTTTAATAATTGATTTATTAAAAATAGTTATTAACCTAAAAATTTAATTTATGAATAACGATTTAATATTCAATTTTCATTAATGCATTGCATGTAATTAATCATGCAGATTTTTGTTGCTGCAAATCCCAATCAAAGATCCATAAATGGACAACTAAACTCATATTGCTTGGTTGTGTTATTGTAAGGCTATGAGTCTTTATTTTATGTAAACGTGTAACCAAAATTGTTTGATAGAGGTGTCTTCAGTAGAAACCATTTGAGAACTTCACCTACAAAGTATGAGAGGTTTTTATCTTTAAAGTGAGTCATTTAGAAGGTCGGGTAAACTGACTCAAAACTATCTAGAAAATAGAATTGATTTCATTCGGCAGCTTAATATCTCGACCCTAGCATAAGTCCAGATGTACATACATTGAAGTCAGATTTTTTTAAAGGATCAATGCATGCCACATTCATGAAACAAACTCGTGAAAATTAGGTGCATATTAAAGGCAATTATTATGATTGCTTTGACATGCACCCAAAACTCTTTGTTCTCCTTTTCATGAATTAATCTGTAATTTTTTCTCAAAAAAAATTTGAATTATGTGAATTGATTCCATTTATATGTGAAAGGCTTATCAAGAATGTGGTGTATCTAGTCCATGTTCTTGTAATATTAAGGTTTACACATTGTAATAAAATCATTTTAGTTATTTTGAAGTTCATTATTTATCCAATACATTATAAAATCATATATGATTTCTAATAATAATGTTATTTGTGTTTATTAATATTATTTATGTTAATTACAATACAATATAGATGCTCTTCAGATTTTCACTAAACTTCTTTTTAGAAACTTCAAATAAACATTTCTTGTGGTAGGGGTAGGAAATTGCAATGGCGTGTGGCCTATAAAGAATATTTTAATCTTAAGAATATGAAAGTTGTTGGTCTATACACATTGTAATTTTGTAGATCAAATTGTATGGGATCTTCTAATTCTGCAATTTGTTTCAAAGACACCACAAGAGTGATAAAATCAATGGAGAACCTCCAAAACCCCAACAATATTGGAATCTAGAAAAAGAGAGAAAGCAGAATCTAGAAGCCCAAATATGTATAATTGGTTAGTCTTATTAATCAATAAATTAGTTCCTCTTGAAATATGTTTCTATTTCACCAATTCATTTTTTAGGATTATCTTTTAACACAAATCTACTATTTTTGTATATAGTAAATAGTTAAATTAACTTATAATTATTTATGTAGCAATTATGTACCGACATTGCTCATTTAGTAATGAAAATCTCCTTTGATAAGTTAGAAAATTGTGTTGTTTTTAAGCATTTTCTCTACATAGTAAAACTTAGCAATAACTTGAACTAAAATAATATATTTTTTACATTTCACATTTTTATAGCTTAACTATATGCACCTAGTGTTTCCCAAGTCAATTGTAATTTATCAATTTCTTTCAACTATGTTGTTCATTTTTAGAGATTAATTCTAATTTGTTCAAAAATAAATAAATAAATCTAAAATTTTATATAAATAGGTTGGGGACCATAATTATCCTTGAATAGTTATTCTTCACCAATTCAGTCTCAAAGATATTTAGAATGAATTTGGACAACAGGAAGAATTGAATACAAGGATTGTGAACATGCAAAATCCTCTTGAACATTTGTAGACAAACTTTGGTTTTCTCTAGACTAATTTGAAATGAAATTTCAATCGAGTTAAACCTCTTGAAATTTGATATGTTCTAGAAGAGTAGTGACATTTAATTGATTATGTATGAGCATTTATTTATCAAACAAAAATATTGTATTAGCTATGAAATTTGATATGCTCTAGAAGAGTGGTCACATTTTAAAGATCATGTATGAGCATTTATTTATCAAATAAAATAATTGTATTAGTTATTTGGGCAATAGTTTGGGGATTTGGTGGCATAGTGTTTTAATGAAATTTGTAAATGTGTGTATTGAATAGAAAACTAATAAGTTGTAGTTCAAAGTGGTTCAATATTTTATGGAAAAAAAAAATAGCTTAAAAATATTCCACATCTATATTTATAGATTTTGTAATAAGCAATAGTAATTCCTAATGAATATCTGATTTATATATAGGGGATTATTAGGTCCTATTAGACACTTAATAAATAGTTCTTAGTTTGAGTACAATTATGGAAGACATAAGATAAAAAAAAATTAAATCTTTAACTTCAATTTTTTTAACATTTGGAGCTTATTTCAAATAACTAGAATACATATATAATCAAACTCTAAAAACTATAATAATATTCTTTTATAACTAGAATACATATATAATCAAACTCTAAAAACTATAATAATATTCTTTTAAAATAAATCAAAATAATGAGATTGGTAGAAATTAAGCTCTTTAACAATTGATCAATTAATTGATATTACATTTATATACATCATTAAATTGGTAATTAAATAATATTATTTTGTGTTACATTTTAAAATTCAATCTTTTAATTCAAATGTAAAAAAATTAGTTACAATTAGTGTTATAATTAGAGTTTAATTAGGATTGGGAAACAATTAAATTATGATTAAGATTTGGTAAGATTAAAGTTAAGTTTAGGGTTCTATTAATTAAAAAGGCAATATCAACATTGTGAAGATCTTAAAGAAAGAGCTAATATTACAAAAGTAAAATAATATTTTATTTTTTTTCAATTGAAAAAATACATTTTAGGTCTAAAAGTTTGTTGTAAAAGAATTTAAATTTTTCATTTAATAAAGGTTTTCATGTGATCTATTTAAATTTAATTTTTTTTCCAATATTTTTATCTAATTTTTTAATTTAAAATAAAATTAACATCAAAAATCCATTAAGAATTTTTTCAATTGCATTTTTTAGATGCATTTAGAATTAGAGTTTAATTAGAATTATATTTAGAGTTTAATTTTGGTTATAAATAGGATTAGATTAAAGTTCAATTAGGGTTAATGTTTCATAAGACTTACAAATTAATTATAATAAAGTTCAACCAAGATAAGGTAAAATTAGGGTTAGGATTAGGGATAGGGTAAAATTATGGTTAAGATCAGTATTTAATTGAGTTAGGTTAGGATTATAGTTAAGGCTAGGTTTCATTTAGGCTTAGGGTTAGAGGTAAACTACAAACATGATTACTGTTCATTTAAGATTAATGTTATATTAAAGTTCAATAATAAGAAAATATTATAATTTTTCTCTTTTCAATATATTACACAAATTATATCTTGATGCTTTCAAAATATTATAATTTATCTCTTTCCAATATATCAGCATAACCATTACACCTCATGTATCACCAAACAATAGCTGCCCACTAGTATTTTCTTATTGCTGAACACAATAAATACCTACAGGTAAATAAGTGTCGCTTTAACAAAAGCTTGGGTTTATTCCATCAACGGTGATACGATGCCCCCAGCGGGCAGCAGACGAATACCGTCACCACTCTTGGCCTCAGATTGGCACAACCACAGCGTGTTACAGTCGTAGCCAATTACTGCTTCCGCGTACAAAGACGGTACATAATCTTCAGGCACGGTCAACAGGGTCCAGTTTTGAAAATAGCAGAGGCAAAAAGAAGGGTACCCTTGAGGCACCGATACCAGTAAATACTGGTATGTTTCTCCTTTGGTCACTGTCTATAATGTAACACAAAAAAATTTCGAGGGAGGATTAATAATAAGCTCATACTTCCGGCAACGGGAGGAAATGGAGTAAAGTATGTTACAAAAAAGAAAATAGCATACCGCAGTAAGAACCCAAACGTCACCAGGCATTTGTGTCATGTTCAGAGGAGTGTCTGCTGAAAACTCTCCCAAAATCTGCAACACTCCGGAATAGTTCAGATGTTGCTGCACTACAAAGGTTACATTCACATCCTCCGCCTGCATACACAATCAAATAGATATATCCTGTTTTTCTTTGAGCAACGTCTCCCACAGTAAACCCATCTTAAATAAAAAAAGCTACAATGATAGACAAGGAAGACAAGTTTCTCAGATTATATACGGCAGCAGAGACTGTCAGAAGGCTGAGCATACCAACAAGTGGGAGGAAGCATTTCGCCCAAGAAGCCATGGCTTTTCCCTATATTCAGAAATCAGAACGATCGAAGAAAGCAAGGTATGTATAATCGGAGAGGGAATGGGCATTATAGAGAAGGGTACCGTGCAACTGTGAGGCATGCCTGGTAATGAAAATGCGGAGACGAAAATAAAAACGTGTTGTACGTTTCGCTAGCGTTGAGTGGCCCCCAACTGGTAGCTTGTTGTATGTTCTGTAGCGGTGAAGTGTCTGAAATGGAATGCGTTTATTATACATCGTCCGGTCCTTGCGAAAATTTCGGTCCCTGCCAAATTTTTGAATATTTTAGTTCTAGTTTGTGTAGCGTTTTTCGATCCTCACATGTGGATAAGAAATCATAAATTTCTTTTGTGCATCACAAAAATGCAGCGTCGAAATTTTATTTTTTTTTTGTTTTTTTGGCTGGTTGCCTTTTCTAAGTAATTTTTGTTTACTTTCAATATAAAAAAATATTATAGCATAGTTGGTAAAAAATAGTTGTAAATCTCTAGCAAATTGATCAAATGAAACAGGTTTGATAAGGAAACTAAAAAGGTGAAATAATTTGGTGGGAAAATATCAGTACTAGAATAAACTAATCTTGAGTCTTAGCACATAACCACGTAAGTATGAAAACCCTAACATATTTCTTTACCCTGCCCCATGAAGGTAATGTAAATGAATGGCATCTTTCATCTATTTTTGTTTTTCCTTCAAGGAATCAGATTTTGTTTTAAAAAGTTTTTAGTTACGCCTGTTTATGCAGGGGTTAGGGTTTTGTTGCTGGAAATGAAGGGAAAGGGAAGGAGTTTAGCTTTTTATCACTCTTATCGCCTTCATTTGCGACATTGTATTTATAGTGGTAGGCCACTTTTTCCTGACGTTTTATGCATGGATGGGACATGTTAATCTCTTTCTCCTAGCAATACATTTAGATAACATGTTTATAGTTTATGCCAACATTTAACCACTTTTTTTGCCATTGATCCATTGAGTCTGACTTAGTGGGCTGGAAAATTCTATTTATACTTGCTTGGAACCTCCACTCGTTAAATGTGTAAGCCTCTTGGGCAACTTGAATTTTGAATTTTAATTATGTTCATGTGCAGGTTACCATTTTAGGCTAAACAATCCTGGCCCCCTTTCATTTAAGAGTAAGCTTTATGAGCAAGTTGGAGTTTGCTTTCTTTTGATAACAGTGGATGGTTTTAGGATCATGAGCCAAAACTGTTCATTTGATTTAAACCCATTTGTGTTTATTTCTCTCAAGCATTAAATCCTAAGTGGGTTCTGGGTTGTGTCGATTTGGCAGGTCCTGGGCAGTTTTTATTGCATCCTTGCCTATGATGGAGAACGGTTTTGTTTGAGGATTCAATTCATATCATCCGGTCTGCTTTATTAAGTAAGAGTAATTTTGTTTGACTCGCCAATTGATATGATAAGGCCTACTCTATGGTCTAGCTATTCCATACTGGTGGATCAAACCACATTTTCTGAGATTTGTCTTTGAGCCATATTTGCTAGTGAGAATATAACGTAAGCAGGGACTGCTTCCCTAGCCTGCAAATTTTAGTGGAGGGGCACAATCTGAGTTGTGGGATGGCTCGGAACAACGGTTTAGAGAAAATGACATCTATAGATGCTCAGATGAGGCTTCTTGTTCTGGGTAAAGTGTTTAAAGATGACAAGCTCATCGAATATGATGCCCTTCTATTGGATCGATTTCTTGATATCCTGCAGGACTTACGTGGAGAAGAGACCAAGGAGACGGTGTGTAAATTGTTCCTTTCTTACTGCTTAATGTTTTTAGTTCTTTGGAGCTTTTAACTACATTCTATTCTTGCTTTACTTTCTTGGAAATGCACTAGTCATTCCCTTTCTATATATACTCTTTAAATGTGTAATTGCAATTAGCTCTATTGGGCACTCTTGAACACTTGTGTTTATTAATAATAAATATTTAAATTAAATTAAATTAAATTATAATTTTGTTTTGCAGAATGTAGTGATTTGTAAATGCTATTTATCTAAATGCTTTCATTTTGTCTAGTTTTACGCTGGCTTAAATTACAAAGTTAAACAAGTCAGACTACAATACTGGGTAGTCTGAGTTATAACATAGGTTTCTGGGCAAATAATGGAGGTGGGTCTGAAATTCTTGAACATCCTTTGTATTTTATTCTTGGATCAAATGCTTTTACAAATGATCTGGTATTGAAGGCTAAAAATTTAACCTAGGTAGGCTGCAAAACAGTGGGTAGAACCTGGTTCAGTTCTAGCAAATACAATAATGACGAGGAATTCTCTTCCACATTTAAAGAAGTTGGCCATGTGCATACATTATTAAATGCAAGTTGGACAGATAATTTTTTTAACATGGTCTCAATCTATGTCAGAACAAGAGCTTTAGAACAGGGCATAGGCCTATCAATTGCTTGATGAAAGGGCTGAAAAAAATGTAGTTACACTGGCTTCTTGCCATGATTGTGTTGTCACCACTTACATAGTGCATTGAGTTTGTCACTACAACTATATCCTGTTACAGTTGATTGGAGCTCAATGTAATATTGAAATGAATATTTCAGTGCATCTATCATGTGAAATTCAAGATACCATATTTAATCTCTACAGACAATGAAATGTATATACAATAATGGAACAATACTATACTATAATTCCATTAAACTTGACAGAATTTCCAATAGCCACATTCACCTAGCCGTAGTTTGATCTAGTCCTGGTCTTTTTCAATATTTTTTAGATCCTTAAGAACAAAAGAAGGCAAATTCTTTTGTACTCAAATTGGCCATTTTCGATCTATCTAATGCTGATTTATGATTTTGCGAGATAATATGAGCAATTTTGTAGGGAATTAAGATATGTGATACCATATTTTATGTTATCGAATTACAGACTGACTTGAAATGATTGTGATTGGTTTTTAGGCATTGTTGGTAGATTACTTTGTGAGACGATTCCAAGCCAAAGCGATTGTGACAAAAATGGAGGTTTCTACCCTACTATTAAAGTTTTTCAACTACTTGATTTTGTATATTCCAATTGAGTACTTTTGAATAAGATGATCAATTATTCAATTTCATGTAATTTTCACACACCCAATCTGTTTTATAGATTTTCTACTTGCTATTTAATTGACAATTTTTTTATGAATTTGATCCATGGATCCTAGTGCAGGTTGAGTATAGCCATCCGACTTGTTATTTAAATGAAAATATTTTTTATGAATTTGATCCAAAGATCTTAGTGTAGGTTGAGTATAGCTATCTGAATTGGAAGAAACTCGATATATCTGCACTTTATATGGTCAAAGAATTGGAGTTTCTTTCACTCGAGCCTTGTCTTATCCTGATCTAGATTAATTCTCTCCAGATATGGCTAACAAATTGCTTCATAAGAAGCTATTTGGTTCGGTAAGTGAACTCTCTTACATACTTTTTTAATTATGTATTTTGGTTAGAGGCACACACTTTTTGGAATGTCCATTAAGAGTATGGGCTATATTCGTTTGCTTTAGTATGTGAGAAATTGGGTTTTGTTGACATGTTTTTTATGACATCGTCAAACACAGAATAAAGTTGCCTAACGGTCACTTCACTTTCTCTTGATCAAAGTACGATTGCATGCTAAGATTGCAAGAAGTTCAAACAATCAACTCCAAGGTTCCTTTATGCTATGGACGTGACTGAGTTGGCTGATGTGATTGCTGGTAATCCAAGGGGCCTTACGCCTACATCATTCCTTCACCTCTTTGTTGTGGCTGGAACTCCATCATCGGATATGGCAATTCTGCAATGCTGCTGCTTCGAATGGACTAAAATAAACTGAAAGTAAAAGGGAAAGGGTTTAGAAGGATCTAAATCTACTCCTAAGGGCAGTGATAACAATTAATAGTGCTTTGGTGGACAAATTCCAAATAAACCAAGCTTTGCTTTGCCAAGATCAACTACAACTTTGCAAGAACCGGTGCAATCTTCTAGGGATGCTAGAGGAATTCCAAATTGAGAAAGTACATTTGAATACCCAAAAATGGCGCAATCCAAATGACCATCTACAATCAAACTTAACACAAATTTAGGGGGTTTAGGCTAACTTTACACTGCAACTTACAATCAGCAAGATGCAAAAAGTATGAACCATGGAAATTCATCAAACACCATTACATTCTCCATTGAAATCAAAGCACTATACTACTTCTACTCTAAGTGTGCAAGGTGATACCATGCAAGTTTTTTGAAAAATAACTTAAGTAGACACCATCAGAGAACAATGTTTCACTGTTATTATCTCAAAACTTATCGCAACAATTTCATACAAAGCTCCTTCTCTCACAAATGAGGGGGTCACCCCTTTATATAGGCCTCAGGCCATGATTACATGCAAACCCTAATTAGGGTTTTCCCTAAAGATTCTCCACTCAAGATGCAACAAGGTGGGAATCTCCAATTAATAACCCATCATGCCCATATACAATTAATTCAAAAGTACCCAAAATAGCATCCATTGCACATTAAATGCACCACCTCCTTCAAATTCACCCAACATGCGTTGAATATTCATCCATGCAAAAATATCACCCCATTATGCCATAAATGCACCATCATCTCCTTAACGTGATGGTTGCATGTAGAAGGAATCTACCACAAATTCAACATGCAATGATCGGGTCACCATTTGGTCAAATATTTCGGTAATGAATGTGCCACTCTACTGTCACGTGTTCAATTGATCCTTGCCATGGAAGTTGACCCCATCATTGTATATCTGCTCCTGCATATTTGAAATTGTTGGGGAGGAAGAATTCGATTCAGGAAGAATTTTCTTGAAGTCTCCTCAACTTTCCTTGCTTGAAAAAGGTTTTCCATCAATTTTCACCACCTCCTATTTTTTAGGAACTTTGCACAAATTAGGGTTTCAAGTCCAGGAGGAAGAGAATTCTCCTATGAATCCAAATCTATAAAATTTTTGAAATTTGGATGTGATTTGATGCCCGAGAATGGATTTTTCAATTTTTTTCCTGTGGGGGAAACTTCTTGTTCAGTTCATCCCTAATTTTCCTTGCCTTAGAAATTTTATCTTCAATTCATCCTTGGGTGTGATTTCTTGTTGTGAAGGAATTCTCCTTTCGAAAGAAATTTGTTCCTTACCCCGAGGAAGGAAATTCTTCATGCCTTAGCCAATTTTCATGATTTCCAAGAACTATGTCCCGAAGGAAGAAATTTCAAACACTTAGTCAATTTTTCACCTTTCCTGGAATTCCTTCTTCTTGGGCGCAATTCTTCCCTGAGGAAGGAATTTTCATTTTTTCACTTTCTCCATGGCTCTTGCTATTTGGCGCCCTCCTAGGTGTTAGGGTGAAATTCTACATAGGTGGTGGATTCTCACAATTTATCCATTTCTCCTTGCCTTCTCCATTCTGGTGGCCAATCACTTCTTGAGGCGGAATTTTCACTATGTGAAGGATTCATGGAATTTTTTGTGAATCCTTGAGACCCTCATTTTGGCACCCAAGTCCACAGTTGGGCGGATTTTCACCCCTATTGAGGATTCATGAAATTTTTTCATTTATCCTTGCCTCCTCCATTATGGTGCCCAATCACTTCTTGGGGCGGAATTTTCACTATGTGAAGGATTCATGGAATTTTTTGTGAATCCTTGAGACCCTCATTTTGGCACCCAATCACTTCCTGGGGTAGAATTTTCACTATGTGAAGGATTCATGGAATTTTTTGTGAATCCTTGAGACCCTCATTTTGGTGCGCAATCACTTCCTGGGGTGGAATTCTTCATGCATGGAGGATTTTGATGCTTTTCACAAGTTCCAGGCTCTTCATCAGGATATATATATGAAATATAATATTTAAGTATAAGTGGCATCTTCAATATGTCTTTTTCCTTTCTTATACTTTAAGTTATATTTCATATATATTGTCAGGATGTTTGAGAGTGGTTTCAGGTCCATAGGAATCATAATGAAAATTCTAGATTTTGGAAGATCTTTCACATTTTCAGACTTAGTGAAATTTTAGGCCATTTTCAGATCCAGATGACATTGGTGGATTGATGTGAATTTCCAGACTTGCTAATTTTTCAAGCTTTCCATTCTTGAATAGATTCCCATACTTAGCCAAACTTTGACCACTGCCTGTGCTGAGATGTCTGTTTGGGACTTTGAAGGTGGATTTTCCAGACTTAGAACAATTTTGTGCCTTCCACTTTAGGGATGATTCTCACACTTATCCATTTTAGACCCCTGCCTGTCTACTTTCAACTTTTCAGATTTAGAAGTGATTGTGCATGTTGATTCTTTGTTGTCTCTAGCCTCATCCTACCACAAATAGACTTTCCCGAAATAGAAACTTACTAAAAATAGAACTTACTATAAATAGTAAGTTTGATTTTTTGGCAAAATTAGACCAATCCGGGACTCAGTAAAATCCCTAAAAAATAGGAACTTTCTAAAAATAGAAAGTTGCTTTGTTTTGGCTCAAATTTTACTGGGAGGTTCCTTGAAGGGTCCCGATTCCAGTTATATGCTCAATTTTTTCAAAACCCTAAAATAAACCCCTAAAATCTAGGACTGAATGCAGAAACCCTAAAATTGATGAAACAGGCCCTAGACTTCACCAAATTTGCTCAAACCAAAAAGCAGATTTAATCAATATGACCCCCAAACACTTGGAAAGTAGAGAGACTGACAAGAGTGTTGTGAAAAGACCCAAAAATATAAAGCCAACAGACCGGAAGGGCCCAAAAAGTAGGGGGTCCCCATTTGCAATGGGGTGATGTGTGAAAATGTCACAAGCGGTTCCCATAGGGGTGCATGCATGTTTTGTATTTTTTATGGCAATTGCTTATTCAAACAAAGTTCTTTCTGACCAAATACATTTTCTTAGCTATTTATATGCACCATTGATCAGTATATCATGTTTAATAACATCATTGTATTCTATTTACACTTGGCTTCAAAATAAGTTTCTTAGCAGTTTTTATTTAATGTGCTTTAATGGTTTTTTAATGAGGCTATCATGTTTCAAATAATGATCAATACAGTAAAGTATGCAAATTGAGACTATATCTGAGACACGCAGTGTTTATCACGATTTCCCTCCTATAGATTCACTCTTAATCTATATGTCCAATTTGAACCCATTGATTTCTATTGAAACTACATTTGATAGTAATCTCTTTCAATATCAATCTTGGCTTTTACTGTTAGAGGCTCACTTTATTATTAAAAAAATAAGATAGCCTAATTTGTCTCCTACATCAATTAGAAGAGGTATATATCCTATTTGATATTCTTGAAATCCTACTAATCCCATTGCTTACATGTGTGTAGTTTGTCCCATACCACTTTCATTGTTGGTTCAACCTTGACATTGAAGAGGACATTATTGGACAACAAAAGAAAAACTGTCGCCCTTGCCTTTTTGCCAAGGATTTCCCAATCTTCATCTTTAATCGAAGTTGGCTTCTTCAATTTCCCCTCAAGATCGAGTGAGAGGTCTTTCTTTATCAGCAAAGACTCCATTTGTACTTTCCACAAACCAAAATTTTGCCCAGAGAATTTCTCTACCTTCACTTCTTCCATGATTCCAAAATTTCAACAACCAAAATCTCAATCAGCAATCCAACCTTGCTCTGATACAGATTGTAGAGAGAAGTGAAAAGAAAAATAGGAGATAAATACATTAAACAAATCAACACAAAGAAGATTGACTCAGTATTTATACTGGTTCAACTTTGACTAATTGTTTCCCAATCCTAATTTAACCTAGGTATGTAAGTGAACTCTCTTACATACTTTTTTAATTATGTATTTTGCTTAGAGGCACAGAATTTTTGGAATGTCCACTAAGAGTATGGGCTATATTCGTTTGCTTTAGTATGTGAGAAGTTGGGTTCCCATAGGGTTGCATGCATGTTTTGTATTTTTTGATGGCAATTGCTTATTCAACAAAAGTTCTTTCTGCCCAAATACATTTTCTTAGCTATTTATATGCACCATTGATCAGCATATCATTTTAATAGCATCATTGTAGTCTATTTACACTTGGCTTCAAAATAAGTTTCTGTAATGGACACCCTAGAATGTCCAAAAACTAAACCAACTGCTGATAGGAATTTAGTCAAACAGTTTGCATCCAACTCCTTATTTCTTTGTTTAATGTTTAAACCCCTTATGGCTTCAGAAATGAATTGTTTGTTTGTTTTTAAGTCTTTGCATAGATTTGAAATCACATAACATGAACTAGAAGGAAATTACAATAATATGCAACATGAAGATTGAACTACTGCTGATATAATATTATTTCCAGAATTAATAAAATCAAATACATAGCAGAGTTTTCAACTCACTAAATACTCCAACATTTTTGACATAATGTTCCAACAATGACTTCCCATCTTGCTGCTATAGTAACATGAATAGTGTCGTGCTACAGTAACGTGAATAGTGCCGTGCAACAGTGCGCATGAATAGTGTTGTTCGATAGTAACATGAATAGTGTTGTGCTACAGTGCTGCTATAGTATTAATTAGTCTTCAATCAGTCCAATATCTTCATAAAATCATCCCTTTAGAATGGCATAAGCATTGGACAAGAAGTGAAGAAGGTATGAGCAAAACACCAAATCTGTGTGTTGGAGATGCACCCAATCTGCTTGCTAATGAAGTTGATAGCAATGGATTCCAAAGGCCAAACCCCAAAGGAATGACATCTAGAATGTCACACGAGAGGATAGACGTCCCCTAATGCCAAGAATGGACCTACAACTTACACATCAATTTCTTCTCATATTCAACCTGCTGAATGAAGCCACAAAAGCTTCCTTTTATTCTTTCTCCAAGGGTCGACCCAACTCACTTGAGCAATGTGGGATAAAAGATGTGCAATATAAAACATATTAAAATATTCACTTATGTCTCCCTTGGGTGCCCCTTTGATTTGCACACATCCCCATAAAATAAATATTAAAGTAACACTTTAAAATATATTAGCAATCGGACTCCGAATAGTGCGAGTGATAGCTCGTCGGAAAGCTCTCCCCAAAGAGTATCGAATCCAATCACGAAAAATAGCTTCTGTTGTGTCCTGCTGACTTACTAAAAATAGTAAGTATGCCTGAAACTAAGTAAATCAACTCCGTTTTGGCCCAAACTGTAAATGACTAGGCCAAAAAACTCCAGCATCCCCTTAAACCCTTTGTTAGCCCTCGGGACCATGTAGAGCTAGGCTAATGCACATATACTTGGTCAATTGCTAGAGTGGGGACATTACAATCTGCCCCCCTTGAAATTGCTTGTCCTCAAGCAATCTCAATCCAGCCTATTGTATCACCTACTCATTCTCCCATGTAGCATCTTCCTCCAGCAGGTCTCTCTATCTGACCAAATACTCCTTCACTATCATGTTTCTGAGTTTCCTCTCTCTAGTGTCCAAAATAGCCTCAGGTACTAACACGAGCTTTCCCTCCTCATCCAAAGGGGTAAATCTACAGAAGGTACTACACTCTGACCAATGGCTTTCTTAAGCCTAGACACATGAAATACATTGTGTACCCGACTTCCCTCTGGAAGCTCAAGCTCATAGGTGACTTCGTCCACTTTGCAAATCACCCAGTAGGGACCATAAAATCTAGGCTTCAGCTTCTCTACTCCACTCCTCTTGAGCGATGACTGCCTATATGGATATAGCCTCAAATACACCATGTCCCCCACCTCGAAACTGCCCTATACCCTATGTTGGTCAGCATACAACTTCTGCTAATTTTGAGCCTGCTGTATATTCTCCTTGAGTGCTCTTAGGATATCCTGACTATCTTGCAATAGATCATTGGCTTTGGGCACTTTGTTGTCCCCCAAAGCCAAATCCATGAAGCTTGGTGCTTCATACCCATACAATGCCATAAATGGAGTCATCCTGATGGTCATGTGATATGTGGTATTGTAACAATACTCCCCCATGTGTAACCACCTGACCCACACTCTTTGTTGCGCAGTCACATAGTTCTGTAAATAACCTTCCACCCATTTATTTACCATCTTTGTCTACCCATCTGTCTAAGGATGGTAGCTCATACTAGGTGTAAGATCTATACCGCACAACCTGAACAACTCCTACCAAAAGGCACTCATGAACTTGCCATCCCTATCACTAATAATAAATTTTGGTAGCCCATGCAACCTAAAAATCTCTCTGAAGAACAAATCTGCCACCTAAGCTACTGTGTAAGTAGAAGAAATAGCAAAGAAGTGAGCAAACTTCATCAATCTGTCTACCACCACATAAATGTAATCTCTTCCCTGCACTTGTGGTAAACCAATGATGAAGTCCATAGAAATGCTTTCCCATTTCCTGTCTGGAATGGGCAAGGGCTGTAGTAAACTTGCAGGAAACGTGTCCTCTCCCTTATTTTGCTAACAAACTACACACTCCCTGACATACCTCTGAACATCATCCTTGAGCCCTCTCCATGAGAACCGCTCTCAGAACTGCATGTAGGTCTTGAAGACCCCCAGATGCCCAGCTATAGGCGCATCATGAAATGCCCTCAGTATCACCTCTCTCAACTGTGATGACGGAATCAAATAAACCCTATCATGAAATATGACCATTCCATCTATCACCTCATAGCGATCATCCTGTATAGTACCTGAAATCAAACCAGAAGCCCAAGTATCTCCGACATACTTTGCTATAATCTTATCCCTCCAATCTCCTGTAATCTCTGCAAGAGCACAAATGTGAGGTCTTCTGGATAAGGCATCAGCTACTACATTCTTTTTCCCTTTGACAAACTCAATGTCAAAGTCATAAGCTTGCAATTTAGTGACCCACTTGTGCTGCCTGTCATTCAAGTCACTGGCTCATGAAATACTTTATGTTGTTGTGATCCGTCTTGATCACAAACTTCCCTCCAACCAAGTAGGATCTGAATTTGGCCAAGGCATGCATGATGGCCAACATCTCATGATCATAAATAGAATAGCTCCTCTCCACACCTTGGAGCTTCCTACTCTCAAAAGCGATGGCGTGCTTCTCCTGCATCAATACTACTCCAACCCCATCACACGATGCATCACAATGAAGCTCAAAAGGCTTCGTGAAGTCTGGTAGAGCTAGAACTGGACATGAAGACATCACCTACTTGAAATGCTCAAAACACCTCTGTGCACTGATAATATGACCAAGGTACAAAAGATCTGTCATCTCGAACTCACACTTAGACTCCTTGGCATACAGTGACTCTCTCTCCAAAATAGATAGCACCTCCTCAAGATGCTGCAAATGCTCCTCCCATGTCTTGCTAAAGACCAAAATATCATCAAATAAAATCAAAATGAATCTCCTCAATTGCCCCCTGAACACCTGGTTCATGCATCTTTGAAAAGTAGCAGGAGCACTGGTTAGCCCAAATGGCATAACTAGAAACTCAAAATGACCATAGTGACACCAAAAAGTTGTCTTCTCAATGTCCTCTGCCCTCATATTGATCTGATGATACCCTGATCTCAAATCTATCTTTATGAAGAAGCATGCCCCATGTAGCTCATCTATCGGCTCATCTATCCTCAGAATGGGGTACTTGTTCTTCATGGTTTTCTTGTTCAAGGCCCTGTAGTCAATGCACATGTGCATTGTTCCATCCTTCTTTTTAACCAAAGCAACTACTGAAGCAAAAGGGCTTTTTCTTGGCCTAGTGTGTCCCATCTCCAACAATTCCTTGATGGCTTTCTCTATCTCATCCTTGTGTTTCTTTGGATGACGATAGGGCATGATCATAATGGGCTTAGCCCCCTCTTCTAACTCAATGGCGTGCTCTATCCCCCTATCTGGAGGAACACCATGTGGAATACTGCCAAATACCTTGGCATGTCTATCGAGGATGTCCTGCATATCAAGCAGATGACTCTTAACCTGTGGCTCTGGTGATGCTAGCATAATCAAGCACTCTACTACCCACTCAACATCATCATGTCTGAACAACCTCTCCATCCTCCTCAAAGAAACTACCCTACAACTGCCATCTGATAATCCTCTGAGTACCACGGTCCTGCCCTCATGCTGGAACCTCATCTCTACTCTCTCCATGTTGAGAGTAAACTCTCTCAATGATGCCATCCAAGTCATCCCTAAGATAACATCATAATCACCCATGTCCACAACATAGAACTCATCCTGGAGCTCATAACCATCTCCCAATCTGATGCGAAGATTTGTAATCTTCTCTGTGTATAGTAACTTGTGACCACTAGCTACCATGACTCAGAATCCTGAATGTTCTTCAGTTTGCCATGCTCTCCTAGCCACTAACTATGAATCTATGAAATTATGTGTGGCCCCAGTGTCCAACAAAGCAACCACCTTCTGTCCCTGTATGGTGCTACTCACCTTAAAAGTAATTGCCTTTTGAGCACCTATCAATTTAGCTAGGGACTTCTCATCCCCTAAACCCTCCTCAATGGTATTGCTGTCACCATCAAACTCTGACTGTTGCTCCTCATCCTCTGACTGTGACTCCTTAGAAGAGAAGTACTCCATCTAGTTGGCCTTAGCCTTTAGAGGACACTTGTGAGATAAATCCCATGGTTCCCTACACTAAAAACATATTTTTTTCTGCCTCAACTCGTTCAGTGTCTCATCATCTAACCTCTTTGATTCTTTTTTCTGAGGCTGAGAATCCTTATGTAGAGGTTTCTTATCCTTATCCTTCTTGAAGTGTGGATCCTTAGGAGTGAACTTACTCCTAGAAGCGGAAGGTGCAAGATCTCTCGCCTTCCGATTGGCATCCTGCAATGTGAGGGGATCATGTCCCTTCACCCATCCATGAAGAGGCTCTGACAATCCATCCACAAATAGTACAATCAACCTCCTCTCTGAAATGTTTGTAACCAATACTGATAGACTCCAGAAATCTGAGATGTAACTATCGATAGGACCCTACTGTGTCAACTAGGCTAACTCCTTGAAATGGAGTTCTGGATCCTTCATATCAAACCTGTCAATCAACCTCTCAGTGAACTCTGCATATGTGTCTATCTGGTTATGGCCCAATGTGACCATACCATGGTGCCACCACTCGTTTGCACTCCCATCCAAGTGTAATGCAGCATACTTAATCGCATCCTCCTCAAGCATGGGATTAAGCTGGAAATAAGTATTTAATTTCTGGACCCATGTCCGTGCTGAAGCCTTCCCTGTACCATCATAGTATGGAATAGACAACTTTCCCAACTTCTTCCTCATCTCATAATTCTATTGTCGGTTTCCTCTCATGGGAATATTCTTGAGTCTAACATCCATATATTCCCTGAATGTCATCTCAACCTATAACTCAGGACTAGAGTCCCTCCGATCATCCATAATCATATCTTAAATCTCTTGCTATGTAGGACCGACATTATTTTGGTCATTATGTCTCGAAGGAAACTGTGGCATGAGTGGTTTCATAGTAGAAGAACCTTCTCTAGCATATGTCCTAGTTCCCCTGTTAACCGATGCGTCTCCATTACCTCCATTACCCTGTCCACCTCCCTGGTTAGCATTATTACCCTGATTGGTATTATTACCTTGGTTGCCATTATTACCTTGGTTGGCATTATTGCCTTGATCTACTCTCATCAAATGTTGTGTAATGGCTATAGCCATCTACTGCAATGTATCCTAGAGCTCCCTCTGACCCCTAGCAAGATCACTGAGCATCTCCCTAGTGCTAGGTTCTCCCCTTTCCCCATATCTGTCACCCATGGGTTGTGCTGAAAAAGCGTCACACTCCTCTTCAATCTCTGGTGAATTCTGTAAGTTTGGGTTTCCCACCATGGTTTTTCCCTTTATCATTTTTTCCATGTCAAAAATATTAGTGTTGTGTGTACAACACTTTCATGTTTTATCTTTCATTGTGTTGGTTTATTTATGGTCTTGTATAAAGGTTTTAATCTACAATAGTTCTTATTTATGTTAGTAAACTGATTCATCCCCCCCTCTCAATTTACTTCCAGTACCAAATCTGTCTAATAGTTGATGCCTTGGTCAAAGAATCAAACTGGGTGGATATATGATCGATTAAGTTATGAAGCTTATCCAGTGAACTATCATTAGTATCAAGTTGTAGTTATGGTACCACTTGTTTTGAAACATTAACTGATTTCTCAATAAGTCTCTTCTCTTCTGATTTTGATTGTGCTAACTCTAACTGGTTTGTTCTTGGAGAGCAGTAGTTGCAATCATCTAGTTTGTGCGAGATATTTAATTGAAGGGTTTGTCAAAACTGATATTAAACTATGGAAAACTCCCTTGGCTTTAGATTTTTTATCTGTCAATTGTGATAAGGATCAAAGTCTCCTAACCTGTGGATCAATACATCTCATAACCTAATATCCTCTCACCTTACTCTTCTCCTGATACTATGGCAAACATCTCTCCTTGATGGTCTCCTTTGAGAGCACCCTCACCACATCAACAAAAGAATAATGACCCCTCACCTCAATCCTCGATTGTCTATAGATATCAACTATAAGCTTTCATTAAAATGAGGTGTGACTAACTAGACGGTCCCTCAATGTCTACAAACTATGAAAAATTGATTGGCATGTACTCTTGTACATGCCATGCATCTATGGGTCATGTAATATAACTCTCAATCTCTGTAACTCAGGGTCACTGTAATGAAAGATGGTAGTGATATCAAGAAACTGAGGATCCTGTTGTGGAGGATCTACATGATGTGGCTCCTGATCAGGAGCCTATGGAGGTGGATCTTGATCAGGTACATCATGGGGATGCTATGACACCATCTAGCTAAATAGATCATAAAGTTACAATTTATGTAAGAACACAGACATGAAGTGCATTCAATTTAAAACATTAAAAATTAAAATTAGTTAAATTAGAGAGAGAGATTATTGATCTTGCATAATTAATCTATATGAAGCTCTTCCATAATTCAGATCTAAATTGAAATTAATTTAAAGAGAGGGAGAGGAAGATTATTATATAAATTTTTCTATATATCACATACCTATAATTTAACATGAGAGAAAGAGAGAGAGAGATATATCAATGTTCTATCCTAAAATTACAAATGATAAAATATTAAATTCTATCCTAAAATGTCAATAATATATTATTAATTTCTATGCTAGAATTACAAATAATAAAGTATTAATTTTCATGAGAGAGAGAGAGATATATATCATTAATAAGAGAGAGGTCTAGAGAGAGATCATTAAATATATAGGAACGTACTAAATTAAAACATTGTAATTTCTAAAATTGGGTCCTAACGGGTATATGTGTGCACACTAGGATGTTATAAGTGGTCATATGTGGTCCTAAGTGGATATGCATATGTGGTCATATGTGGTCATACATGTGGTCCTATGGGGTCACCCATGTATGATCAGATGTGGTCATAAGTGGTCATATGCTTCCATATGGATTTTTAAGGGATCATAGGATACAATACGACCCCTTAGGACACAATATGACCCCTAACGACACCTAAGGGGTCATATGGTGTCCTAAGGGGTCATAGGAAATTATATGGCCCCATAAGACATAATCTGACCTCTAACGACACCTGAGGAGTCTTATGGTGTCTTAAGGAGTCATACGAGACAATATGACCTCTAAAGCCACCTAAGGGGACACATGTTGTCCTAAGAATTCATAGGACAATATTTGATCGCTTAGAACACAATATGACCTCTAATGACACCTAAAGGATCATATGGTGTCCTAAGGGATCCTAAGACATGATTTGACCCCTTAGGAAACAATACGACCTCTAAAAAAAACTAAGGGAACATATGGTGTCCTAAGGGGTTATACGACACGATTTGACCCCTTAAGACACAATATGACCTCTAATGACATCTAAATGGTCATATGGTGTCCTAAGGGGTCATAGAACATGATTTGACCCATTAGGAGACAACATGACTTCTAACGATACCCAAGAGGTCTTATGGTGTCCTAAGGACTTATATGACATAATATGACATCTAATGACACTTGAGGGGACATATGGTGTCGTAAGGGGTCATAAGATGTGATTTAACCCCTTAGGACACCATACATCTCCTTATGGTGTCCTAAGGGTTGATACGACACAATATGACCCCTTAGAACACAATATGACCCTTAACAACACCTAAGGGATCATATAGTGTCTTAAGGGGTCATAGGACATGATATGACCCCTTAGGACATAATATGACCTCTAACGATACCTCATGGGTATATGGTGTCCTAAGGGGTCATCAGACACAATACAAACCCTTAGGACACAATATGGCCCCTAACAACACCTAAGGGGTCATATGGTATCCTAGGGGATCATAGGATGTTATACAACCCCTTAGGACACAATATGACCTCTATCAATACCAAGGGGTCATATGGCATCCTAAGGGGTCATATTACACAATATAACCCCTTAGGACACAATATGATACTTAATGACACCCAAGGGGTCGTAGGACATGATATGATGCCTAAGGACATAATATGATGCCTTGGGAGACAATATGACCTCTAACGATACCTAGGTGCATATGGTGTCCTTAGGGGTCATAGGACACAATATGACCCCTAACGACACCTAAGAGTTCATATGGTGTCCTGTGGGGTCATAGGACATGATATGACCACTTAAGGCACAATATGACCTCTAATGATACCTAAGGGACATATGGTGTCCAAAGGGGTCATAGGACACAATACGACCCCTTAGGACACAATAAGACGTCTAATGACACCTAAGATGCCATATGGTGTCCTAAGGGGTCATAGGACATGGTATGACTCCTTAGGGCACAATAGGACCTCAAACGATACCTAAGGGGTATATGGTGTCCTAAGGGGTCATAGGACACAAGATGACCTATTAGGACACATTATGACTCCTAACAACACCTAGCGAGAACAACACCTAAGGGGTCATATGGTGTCCTAAGTGGTCATAGGACACAATATGACCCATTAAGACATAATATGTGCCCTAATGATACCTAAGGGGCATATGGTGTCCTAAGTAGTCATAGGACATAATATGACCCCTTAGGATACAATACCACCCTTAATGACACCTAAGGAGTCATATAGTGTTCAAAGGGGTTGAATAGGAAATGATATGACCCTTTAAGACATAATATGTCCCCTAAAAATACTTGAGGGGTCATATAGTGTCCTAAGTGGTCATAGGACACAATATGACCCCTAACGATACCTAAGGGGTCATAGGACTCAGTATGACCTCTAATGACACCTAAAATATCATATGGTGGCTTAACGGGTCATAAGACACAATTTAACCCCTTAGGAGACAATATACCCTCTAACGAAACCTAAGGGGACATATGGTGTCCTAAGGGATCATACAACATGATTTGACCCCTTAGGATACAATATGACCTATAATGATACCTAAAGGGTCATATGGTGTCCTAAGGGGTCATAGGATATGATTTGACCCCTTCGAAGACAATATAACCTCTAACGACACTTAAGGGGTCTTATGGTGTCCTAAGAGGTCATACGATACAACATGACCCCTTAGGACACAATATGACCTCTAATGACATCTAAGGGTACATATGGTGTTCTAAGGGGTCATAAGACATGATTTGACCCCTTAGGACACAATATGACCTCTAATGACACCTAACGGGTCATAGCTCAAAATTTGAAAGGTGAGAGACACAAACTGCTACTAACAGGGCACGGTGACATAATATTGATGCCTAATTCAATCTAACCTCCTCTCCATAGTAAAATCCAAAGTTGAAAATGATAGTTTAACTTTCATTTCAGGATTTTATACCGATTTAAAAATATATCCCATTAAAAATTAATATTTTATATAGTTCGAACACAAAAATCTGTCAAATTACATCGAACCATTGTACGATAGGAGTTCCAATCGAAATACCCCTATTTTGCTCAAACCCAAGAATTTTTTTTTCCCATCCTTCAAATTTCATTCATGGCCAAAAGTGAGAACCATTATTGTGAGTTTACCCCATAGCTTTACCTTGAAGCATTATGATGGCATTGTTAGAGTCACCTATTGTAACTCTTAGATAACCTCTATCCTTTACAATTGAGATGTCATAAAATGTCCCTTCCACTTTAGTGAATTGAAAGTTTGAATGCCTAGGTTAAATACATAGCCCATGATCAAATTTCTATTTCAACTCCTAATGAGCCCACCTGCCCTCACCTAACGTGGGACTTGGTGGAAGAATGTTTCTTCTAAGCATCTTACTAGTTTTCTTGATGCTTCTTTTGAGGATGGTGTTTCTTTAGAGGATTTAGCTCCACCCACTCATACTTATTCATCTCTAGGTTTGACCTTGGATCTAGAGACATCTCTTACTTCAATTCTTACAACTGATTTACCAATAGGATCCATTTCTGATGATAAAATTGTAGTAGTAGGTTTTCTATCTTTCTAGGTAATGCTATCAATGATTTTTCTACTACTTGTTCTAGTGATGATTATACTAATTCTTCTATTACAAATGTTACATTATGCTTAATATTATTATTTCTACTAGTAATGTCATTGTCCTTGATGTGATTGATGTACCATTACTTTTGGGTTAGAATTGTTCTAATTGTAATAATAGATATACATGAATAGTTGTCCAACATAAGAACTGTATACACTTAAAAATGGTCTAAAGATAATTAATTAAATAAGAAATTATTTAATTAATCTCCCTTCCCAATTTAATTGAATTCATCAACAATTTGATTAAGTTCTCCCTTTTCCTCTACTTATTAATAAATCTAAGGATTTATTTAATAGGTTCATTTCATAATCCCCTTTAATTAATTAATTCAAATTAATTAATTCCCCCCATCAAATTCATCATCAAAATCATCATCAAATTCATTTCTTCTAAATCCCCTAATTAATTAAGACAAATCAATTTATGAGTTGTTGAGATTAATTAATCTTTTCCTATTATTTGAATTTTTAAATTCAAATTCTCCTAACTTTTAACCACCTAACCTAACCATTCCTAAACCTAACCGATTCCATTTACCCACTTGTCCACCTTCCTTGAAGACTTTGCTCTCTCATGAGAAAATCTTTGTGACACTTGTCATTAAGTGTCCGCTTTCATCCAACTTCTTCTAGAAGCCTCTTGACACTTGTCACCATGGAGATGACAAATGTTCCCTTTAATCCAACCTCTTTGCCAACCTCCTCCAATTTAACCATTTATATCTTCAAACTTAATCTTGACCATTGATTCCTGCCACCTCACCCCTAGCCTTGGAAATCCTATAAATAGACCCCATTTTGGAGCAATAATCATCCCATCTCCTTTACATTCAAGCATTGTTATTATAGTCATATGCAATCTTAGTTTATCCTTTTAGCATTGTTATCATGTTCAATTTTAGCTAAAATCTAGTTTATTTTCTAGCTCAATTTGCTTATCATCTAGCTTAATCTCATCATTTCTAGCTTAAATACATCATTTAACATTTAAATCCTCCATTTAAGTGTAGTCAAGTACCTAGAATTTGCATGACCAAATCTGAGAGCGAAATTCATACTCGCATTTACTAGGAGGCGATAGATCGCTTAGCTATGGTTTTATGTTTCTTTGCTTTAAATTCATTAACCATGCTTGTAATGATCTATTGAGCATTTTGTTTTGCAGGAACAGGTATACACTTCATAGGCACAACATTTTGGGCTCTCAAGCTTCAACAAGACTTCATCTCTATCGGGTCTGATTCAGAGTGTCATACGAGTTCATTATCTGGCTCATACAAACTTCCTTTTAAGCTGGGATGACACCTCATCCTGACTCATATCAGGTAAATTTTGTGTCATACAATATCATTTATCTTGTTGTGCTATGTCTAAATTTGTGTTGTACGAGTCTCTGTCTGGATCTATTCTGACTCATATTAGCTTATTCTTGTGTCGTACGGGCCTCTTTCTGCTCCTGTGTAAAATCTAAAGTTTTGTTGTTTGATCTGTCAAATCATATCGTACAGGTTTATGCCCGTGTTTTTAAAATAAACTGCATTATAGGGTTTTCAATTTTAATCTGATCATTGCTAATGCTAGCCCTGACTTGTTTGTGAGATTTTTGGGTAGCCTAACTCTTTTCTGCAGAACGATTGTCAAAGATACGCTAGTCAAAGACTAAATTCAAAAAAAAAACCAATCAATGACCACTAATGGATTTATTTTGCAGGTTGCCTATGAATTCGACTAAACTTTGTGTATTCATTAATGTTTTCTAGGCACACTTCATTTTGATAAAGGAAATGAACCATCATCTCTTATGTGATTGTGATGATAGGCGAGTATGCTCTCACCTTTCTTAGGTGATCAGAAAGCTAGACTCATCTTTTACTTTCATTAGTGCATTTCTTTAGCAGGCCTGCCCTCTCGAGGAGTTAATAACTCTTAAAGTCATTATGGCCAGTGTGAGGGGAACAACCTAAGTGGGAATGACTAATGCCAAATAATCCAACCCACTATAAAATAAATGTGATTTGATGAAAATCAAGTCAACGGCAGTGCTTAGGAATAGCTCTCCTTTGTACCTTCAGGTATAGAAAACCTTGGTTTTCAAGGTTGGGAGACCTCTTAATTGAGTATTATACCCCGATGCACCGAACGGATCCCTTACTAGTTCCGGTTAAATTAGAAGCTACCCAATTCACCTCTGAAAGGGTGATAATATTTGTGCAAGAGAGATAGTAACTCTCCCAAGACATTTTCCATATCGTGCCCCCATTAGCGTTCGGAGTCAGATAATACAGCGTTGAGAATCCATTGCGTGGTGCTCAGCGACTGTATTTTGATTAGCTATTGGGTGTGTACCTAAGTCAGCAAGCAAAGTTTTTCATTCTTAGCCAACTTCTATAGGGTTTGTCTTGATTGGAGTCACTTATCATATCGCATGACTGCTATGTATTCATCCCTAAATTGAAAAAATAGACAGTTAAAACTAGAAAACAAAAAAAAGCAAAACACCAAAATTCACTAATCAAATTTGACAAAACAAACATATTTTTCATTGTCTTGTTCTTTGTCATATGAGTCAGGTGATCTGTCGTACGAGATATCTATTTTTTCGTATGAATCTCTTCTCTTTCAAAGGAAATTTTTGATTTGTTGTCTAGTCTTGTATGTTTTGTTGTATGGTTCATAAAGCATTGTCATACAAGTCTCTATTTTTATTAGTCAAGAGCTGTTACTTTGCATGACTTTTTCAGGTCTGTCATTCTGCTTGATCAATTTGCAGTATTCATAAACATCTGTTATTTGTCATTTTGTGCTTAAATTGTCTTCTTGGTTTGCTTGGTCAAGTTATCATCCGTCAAAATCAAACTCTAGAAGATATACACCTTAATGTTTTCAAGTTGTCACCCTCAACAAGTTAAAAATCTAAACATCTCAAAGTGCATTATCACCCTCTTTGATAAACTGATCACTCAAACATAGTTTCTCGTCAAGACTAATCATCCTTTATCACGAAACTGAAATATTTGGGCAGGATAATCTTGTCCCACGTCGTAGGATATATCATTCCTACTGGACTTGATTTTTATCAAATCATCATCATTGCACTCCTCAATCGAAGATTGAAAAACCTGCAAACTTTTAAACACTGGAATTATCTTTGCATGTCCTATCATTCTATCATATCTACCTTGACAATTGATCACTTACCCAAAACAACTTTTGGACAATCGAATTCTAGCACAATATCTAACACACGTGTATGCCCATTCCAACTAGAGCTCAGAGACGAAGAATCACAGAGACTGAAACTAAAACATTGGAAACAACTATAATCATGGTACATGAAGATGAAATAAAATTTGAAGAAGAAATAACAGAACAAAATATTAGAGACATCAAAAAAGATCCTCGGTTCGATAAATTTATGCAAAAATTGTTGGAGGAAGAAAAAGAGAAATATTTCCTAATGTTAGCCAAATTTGGTGTTACACTTCCCCAAGATTTTGATGTAAACAAATTGACATAAAGGAAAAGTGATCCTCCTCTTAATAATGAACAATATGAGGATATCTTTGGTCTCAAAATGAATGACATGTCAATCCCTAATAACACTAGAACCAATGAAGAAACTTACATACCCAAAAGAGATGAAGTAGAAATTTTGAATAACATTCAATCCAATGAAGATACAAGAAGGGGTAGAAATGAAACAAGAAGAGATCAAGATCCTCCTAGAATACAAAATCATGGTTATGCGAGAACAAATCATGTTGATAATCCTATCACAACTCTCACACAACAACTACAAACAATGCAAATACAAATTCAAGATATGCAAAGAGGAAATGTTATATGATACTCACTTCAAGAAATTTGTCCTTATCCATTTGACAGAAACCTAAACATGATACCATTTCCTATAGGTTTTGAAACTCCTAGATATGAAAAAATATGATGGAAGCACTGACCCTCAAGATCATATACGAGAATCTTGCACAATGAGTATGGAGTTTGCACATGAAGATACCTACTTAATGAGATTATTTCCAAAAACCTTAACTGGAATATCTATGGAATGGTTCTCCAAACTTCCACCTGGAATCAAATCATTTTCAGAGTTGGTGGATTAGTTTGTTTCACAATACTCTTACAACATACAACATGAAGTAACAATGCTAGACCTATGTAATGCCAAACAAAAGAGTGGAGAACCTTTCATGACATTTTTACAATGATGGAGACGGTTAGCTTTGCGGTATCCTCATATAGTGCCAGAGTATGAAAATGGACATATTCATCGAAAACTTAAATGATCAAATGAGTTATTACTTAAAAATGCAAGGAAATCAAATTTTTGGAAAAATGATTGATAACGGAATCAGAATGGAAGAAGCCATGATAAAGAAAGGTGAATTGAAAATATACAAATAAGGAGTCCAACCTCCTAACAAAAACAATAACAACAATCACAATGATAAGCCAAAGTTTTGGAATAGAAATCAAAATGTTGTCAATGATGGAATAGTAGATAACAACAATGTGAAACCAAAGCAACCGGTTTTTAATTTATCTACTCACCCAGGAGTAGCACAACAAAACAACAATCACCAAAGAGAAACTATCAAAACTTTCTTTAGAAGACCATTTACAAACATTGGTGAACCCCTGAGGTCAGCATAAAAAATGCTTATCACAAAAAAGGTAATTTATTTGCCAGAAGAAAGGAACTACAAACCTCAAATAAAACCACCTTGGTGGAATGATAATCAGTATTGCGATTTCCATCGAAACAAGGGACATCACACAGATAATTGTCAAAAGTTGAAACATGTCATACAAGGTTTGATTGATAATGGAGTAATAACTGTGGATGGACATACAACAAATGAATCTCATACAGCTTTTAAGACTTTGCTTCCAAACTATGAGAAAGGTGAATCATCAACAACGAATAATAGTAAGGGTAAAGAGAAGGTAAACTGCGCTCATACATATGACAATGTGGTAAATGTGATTGTAGTTAAAAAAAATCAAGAGCATGCTTATGCTATCACAAGAAGCAAAGCCAAAGTTGTTTTGCTGGGTACTACAACAAACACATCATCCACCACAGCAAAACAATACAGTATAGTGGAGCAATTACAGAAAACACCTGCACAAATATCCATCTTAGAACTTTTAAAGCTTTCACCTGCACACAAAGAAATTCTTGAACAAGCATTAGTAGATACAACAGTATCCAAAGATCTTGATATCGATCAATTCCAAACCATGGTGGGACACCTCACAACCCCTCACTACTTATCATTCACTGAAGAAGATGACATGTCCTTACAACATCCCCACAATGCTCCTTTGCATATTTAAGTCCTCATTCACAAAACATGCATTAAACGTGTTCTAATAAATGGTGGATCTGGCCTAAATATCTATTCATTGAGTCTTGTTCGTGCCTTAGGATATTCAGAAGATGCATTTGATGTCCAGAAAAGGATCACCATAAAAGCCTATGATGAAGAAGAATGTTTCTCCAAGGGAATTGTGATACTACCCATCAGAGTGGGACCTTTGTAGAAAGACACAGCATGCCAACTTCTAGACTTGGACTTATCATATAATATACTCCTGGGGAGACCATGGATACATGACTTGCAAGTTGTCCCATCAACATATCATCAGCGTGTAAAATTTCCCTACAATGGACAAGAAATCACAATATATGTAGATTCAAATCCATTTCAATGCTGTAGCAATCTAAAAATGACCCAAGAAGTCATTGTTCCACATAACAGGGAGGTATCATCTTCAAACACACAATCCAAGGAACAATCATTTGCCTCTATCTTATCAAGTATGGAAAAACAAATGCAACTAAGAGATCGAGGGAACGAAGAATATTCAATATCACAATTACCACTTTCTACTAAATCCTTTGGAAAACCATCAAACTCTAAACAATAACCAATTGGAAAACATCTTACGATATTTGATGGAGCATTTGTTAGTGTTGGAGCCTCATAAGAGGAAACAAAAGACAAAGATGTGCTACAGTGGCTATACAAGGATGAAGAATGTCAACAAAAGATCAACAATGTCAGAATATGTACAGAAAAGTATGGAAAAGGATTTAACATTCTTAGAAGAATGGGATATATCAGAATAGGTCCTATAGGGAAAAGAAAAGAAGGTATCTCAGAACCTATCCAACCTTACACTCAACAGACTACAGACAAAACAGGCTTAGGGTATGGACAAGTCACTCTACCAGAAGACACATCTTTTAGTCAACAACAATAGGAATATGAAAACAGACAAGAACAACTGGCAATTGAAAGAGAAGAAACATCAGCTAAGAAACAAACACAAGCAAACATGAAATGGGAAAAGAAGAAAGCTTCAAATCAACAAGAGAAACAAACTAAAAGCATCTCTCAAGCAACATTAAAATCTCAATCAAAACAAGAAAGAAGCTAATATAAGTCAAGGAGATCTCATAGAAAAGGTGACAAAACTCAATCTCAATCCTGAAGAAGTTGAATATGAAAGAATAAAAGATATAGCCAGAAAAGTAGAAGAAATGCTATATGACCAAATATGTAGATTGCAAGATGCAAGTGATACAGATTCTAATGAATGGGAATGAGTTTCCTATCAGTCTAAAAAATCAACTAAATAAAATTGCTTTGAAAGAGATGTAGGAGTTGATGTAGTTCACACATATGCAGGACAAATGATAGGAACTAGTTCACTTGAATTAGAATGACATTCGACTGACTTGGACTTAATCGAGGACGATCAAGAATTTCTTATGCGAGGTCATTCTGACGAGAGTACCGTTCTAGACATCGACATACATATTGAAAACTTTGATACATCCATCATGACCCTTGAAACCCTCGAAACATCCCAACATGAAGATCCCCTACCTCTAATCCACCCAAACCTTGTTGATTGTGAAAATGAAGGACATACTGCCATTGATACCTTTCCAAATGACCATGCCATATCTATATATCTTAACGCAATCAAACCTATAATAACTCTCACTAGGAATGTCAACAATGCATCCTCCAATCAAGTGGGTGCCAAATCTCCTAGTCGCAAAAGTGAAAATAAAGAAAAGAATATCAAGTCTAATGCTGAAAACCATTTATTGGCAACATTAGATCCAGAAAAAGTAAAAATAAAGGACACATCTAATGGTGAAAACCTTCTTGAGGCGTCGAAAGATGGATGATTTGACACTTTACCTAAGCACTATCAAGAAAGGTCATCCATTTTTATCGAACCAACAGAGGCAGTTAACATTGGCACAACAGAACAGCCAAAGATTCTTCATCCAGCGACTTCTCTATCAGAAGAAGAAATGCAACAATATATAGAATTCTTCAAATGACGAAAAATCAATTTTGCCTCGTCATATGTAGACATACCAGGGTTAGATCCAGAGCTTATTATGCATCACTTAAATGCTAGTCCAGGAACCAAACCAGTCAAACAAAAGCTAAGGAAAATGCATCTGCATATAGCTCTTCTGGTCAAAGCCGAACTAAAGAAATTACTGAATGTAGGATTCATCAGACCTATAGCATATCCTCAATAGGTATCCAACATTATTCCTATTTCAAAACCAGATAAAAGTATCAAAATATGCACAGACTTCAGAGATCTTAATAACACATGTCCAAAGGATGACTTTCCTTTGCCTAACATCGACATCATTGTAGATTTAACTGCTAGACACGCTATGTTTTCTCTAATGGATGGTTTCTCTGGATACAATTAGATCAAAATACCACCTGAACACCAAGAATAGATAGCTTTCACATGTCCATGGGGTACTTCCTGCTGGAACATCATGCCTTTTGTATTAAAGAACGCAGGTGCTACATATCAAAGAGCTATGACAACTATATTTCATGACATGATGCATACATTCATGGAAGACTATGTGGATGACATATTGGCTAAATCATAAAACAAAGAAGAACATATAGAGATATTGGAAAATATCTTTGAGAGGTTAGAATAATACAAGCTATGGCTAAACCCTAAGAAATGTGCCTTTGTTGTAAATTCAAGAAAGCTATTAGGATACATTATTTCAGCTAGAGGTATTGAAGTAGATCCAGCTAAGGTTAAAGAAATCATGGAAATGACATCTCCCAATAATATCAGTCAACTAAGATCACTCCAAGGAAAACTCCAGTCAATCAGAAGATTTGTTGCTCAACTGGCAGATAAATATCAACCATTTACTCATCTATTGCACAAAAATGTTCATTTCAAGTGGGACCATCAATGTGAGGACGCATTCAACAAGATCAAGGCATATCTCATACAACCACCTATCCTAATGTCACCAATTCTAGGGAAGCCATTATTACTCTATGTATCAACCACCGAAGCATCATTAGGAGTTTTGCTTGCACAATAGGATAATGAAGGAAAAGAATGAGCTATCTACTACATCAACAAAACAATAGTACGATACGAGATCAACTATTCATCGACGGAAAAAGCATGCTTGGCAATAGTTTTTTCTTTCAAAAATTACACCACTATATACTATCTCACTTCATCAAATTAATAGCTAAAATCGATCATCTTAAGTATTTGCTCAGCAAGGCCACATTGACAGGACGACTAGTGAAATGGATCATGATTCTAAGCGAGTTTGATATTGAATATGTTGACAGAAAAGCTATCAAGGGACATGTCATTACAGACCAACTAGTAGAAACACCACTTCAAGATGATCATCCTTTACAGATTGAATTTCCTGATGCTGATATCCTAATAGTCACCACAAAAACATGGCAATTATACTTTGATGGTTCATATACACAACATGGATCAGGAGCAGGTATTCTATTCATTATACCACAAGGTCATACAATTCCAAAAGTCTACAAATTAAGATTTCCATGCACCAATAACACAACAGAGTATGAAGATTTGGTTATAGGTATCAAAATGGCTATAGAATGGAACATTACACAAATTCAAGTCTTTGGAGACTCTCAGCTTGTCATTAATCAAATTAATGATGACTATCAAACAAAGGATGAAAAATTAATGCCTTATAAAAAGATGGTTGATGATATTAAGAAGTACTTTGTAGAAATAACTTTTGAGCAAATTCCAAGGAATGACAACAAAGTAGCAGATGCCATGTCAATGCTTTCTTCTCTCCTTCAGACAAAGGAAAATCAACAGTGTTCTGAATTCCTGGTGGAAGAGTTGTTTTACCCTGCTCATAATTGTCCTGATTCCCAAACTATCTGTCACCTTGTGGGGCATGATTCATCACGCTATGGCCAAACTTACACATACCTAAAAGATAACACCTTACCTCCTGACTTATCGAAGAACCAAAAGAGGAACTTTATTTGCCAATCCTCCCATTTTACTCTTGTCATGGATACCCTATTTAAATGAGGTCTAGATGGTACTCTTTTAAGATGTCTCGAACAAGAAGAATCTAAGAAAGCCTTACATGAAGTCCATAATGGCTTTTTTGGCACTCATTCAAGTGGTCTTACCCTTTCGAAAAAACTCATATGCTTGGGCTATTATTAGCCAACCATAGAACGAGATTCTTTTTCAGATAGCTAGAACATGCAAACAATGTCAGATCCATGGGAATTTGATTCATGCACCAGCACAAGAACTTCATGCTTTAGCAACATCTTGGCCTTTCTATCAATGGGGTCTTAATCTCGTAGGAAAAATAAATCCTTCTTCATCTAATGGTCACAAATTCATCCTTGCAACTACAAAATATTTCACAAAATGAATTGAGGTAGTACCTCTCACAAATATCATAGGAAAACAAATTGCTGCATTTATCTTGAATTACATCATCTGTCGCTATGGAACACCAATGACCATTATCACTAATTATGGGCGACCGTTCAAGAATCAGGACGTACAAGAGCTATATGAGAAATTCAAAATCCAGCACAGATTCTCCACACCCTACTATGTGCAAGAGAATGGGCAAGCAGAAGCATCAAACAGAACTATTCTAAAAATCCTCAAAAAGACAATGAATGATGCTGGCAAAGATTGGCATATTCAATTAAACCCTTCTCTATGGGCTTACCGTACTAGTATTCACACACCAACAAGCGCCATACCTTTCTCTCTTGTTTATGGATCAGAAGCAATATTGCCAATCGAAGTAGAGATACCCTCTCTGCGAGTATCATTAAAAGGTCTCATCCCAGATGAAGAACAAGTATCTAGATTACAAGAGTTAGAACTGATACATGAACGAAGACAAAATCCCTTTGATCATTTAAAGGTATATCAGCAAAAAATGTGCTAGAGCTATAATCACAGGGTCAAACCACAAATCTTTCAAGTGGGGGAACTAGTACTTGTAGACACCCAAAATTGTCCAGTATAATTAAATAAATATTTTATTTATTTAATTATCTTTAGCCTAATTCTTCTATTAATTAAATAAATCCTTATTTATTTAATTAATTCCTTTATCCTCTTCCAGCCTTATTTCTCATTTAAATAAATACATTTATTTATTTAAATTATCCTTTTCCCAAATTAAATAAATATCTTATTTATTTAATTTAATCCCACTTCCTCTATTAATTAAATAAATATTTATTTATTTAATTAATTCATTAGCCTTTTCTACCCAAGACACATGTCATTCATCTCTTGATTCATACACTACCTACCCCTTTCATTATTTTATTATTTCTTTTACCTACCCTCTAATCATAGCCGACCTCCTTTTACACCTCTCAATCTTATCCCTCCATTTCTTATAGTGTCTTCTATATAAGGAGATGTTTCCTTCATTATCAAACCCTAATCATTCTATGCATCCTAATCAATCATCCTAATGACCTAACTACTTGATCAATTGACTACTTGGCATATGCGATCCTACTTGCAACCACATTCCGTTCTTTGTTGAGCTCTTGTGCACACATAAAATCTGAGAGCAAATATATCAAGCAAGATCAATGGAGATAGGAAGAATGGAGATCCAAACCCTATTGGACATGTGATGGTATAATCTTTGTGATTTCATTTGATTTGCATTGTCTTAGGTAATCTTCATATGTTATGGTGGATTTTTGTTGTTGTTAGGCTAGGGTTTTGTGGTTGAATTCATTTAGCCTTTCAATATTGTTATTATTGTTATCCATTTTCACCATATACATTTTGGCATGCCCCGTGGGACATGGATTTTTCTAAGATATATGTTTTTTGCAGATTTTTCTAACCCTATATTGCTATTTTGTAAAACAATTTGGAGAATAACCTTGTGCAGCTAGGGTTTTGGACACAAAATCAAGATCTTGGAGAGACTCGATCATATCTCACAAAAAGGCTTAGATATTTTGCACCAAATTGTTTTTGCAGGTTGACGAAAGTATCAGGAGCTCTCAAACCAAAATTCAAAATTTTTGGAGCATATTTTCATTTTCTATGAATTTTTTATGATTTTTCATAAAAAATTAATTTTGAGAGAAAATGAGAGAATTTTTTGGATTTTCTTACATTTTTTGAAATCTCTCATAGTTATACATAGGATCTATTTTTTGTGATTTTAATTTTGATGCAAAATATTTCCCTAAAAATTGGATCTTTAAAAATTAGGGTTTTTCCTTATTTTCATCAGATCTCACAAATGACTTCGAAATTTGGCATCAATTTTTTTGTGCAAGTCAGAAAATGTATCGGAAGGATTTAGTAAAAATTTCAGATTTTTTGGATCTTTTTTTCAATTTATATGAATTTTTTATGATTTTTCATAAAAAATTAATTTTGAGATCAAATTAGCGAATTTTTCCAATTTTCTTACATTTTTGGAAATCTCTTAGTATTATACATAGTATCTATTTTTTGTGATTTAAAATTTGATGCAAAATAATTCCTCAAAAATCAGATCTTTGAAAATTAGGGTTTTGCTTTATTTTACTCATATCTCACAAAAAGCTTGGAGTTGTTGCAGAAATGTTTTTATGCAGGTTTGGAAGGCCATCAGAACTCTCCAATAAAAATTTCAGATTTTTTGGATCGATTTGGCATTTTATATGAATTTTTTATGATTTTTCATAAAAAATTAATTTTTGGAGCAAATTAGCAAATTTTTTGGATTTTCTTACATTTTTGGAAATCTCTTGAAATTTTACAAGTGGTCTTTTTTTATGATGAATCAAATCCTTGAATTGGTTAACAAAACGCATTGTTGAAGGCCCCTATTTCACAAAGTCTTTTGGATCTAAAATTTACCTAACTTGTGTGCTTACAAGAAGGGGTGATCATTTGAAACAATCCAAACTACTAATAAATCTTTGTTGTAGGTCCTTAGCAAGGGTTTTTGGATTTTTATTGTGTGCCTTATTTTCATAGACTAGCAAACACTTCAATTGGTGCACTAAAATTGAATCATTGTCTTTTGTGTCTTGAGCAATAGGCTCTTTTTGTTTAATTTTTAGAGGGCCTGTCTTCTCATGTGGTCATTAGGACTACTAGTGAGAAGAGAATGACCCAAGTGGTAGCAAGGAAAACCCACCTCTTCTGAACCACTATAAACAACTGTATTCATGGTGAAAACTATGGATAACATGTGCTGATTAGTTCATACCGACACTATGTCTCCCCATAAACCCGTTTGATCAAATTTATTTGATCAGTTGTAGGGTGTAACCCCTACCGGCTGGGAGCCTTCTGTATTTACAGAGCTGAAAGTGCCACATGTATGGCCACACGAGCGGATGCCCTTACTAGCACCTTTTTGTTTTAGAAGCCAAAATCCTTCTAGTTGTTGAGGCAGGAGGTCGGACCTTTGGTAGCGGCCCACACACATACGGTTCTTAGTAGAGATACAAAGTTCACCATGGGGAGTTTTCGTGGGGACTGATGCTTGGCCGACCCGAGAAGTGAGTGCCGAGGGTGGAGCTAGTGAGGTCAAGCATCCAAGTATCCGCTCTGAATATCGTAGCCTCGGGGGTAAAACCTCATGTGGGATCAACAACTATTGTCTTGGCCAGCCATATGTAAGAATTGTGCTTGACTTATTTTAAACATTCAAAACATTCAAGACCAAATAGAAAAACATTGTGTCTTTTGTGTCTTCAAGTGTATGCAAAACATTTTTACATCAAAAAACACACTTTTCTTAGAGTCATTTTGAGTCTAAACACTTGCAAACATTGAGTCCTCATCAACATTGTGTCCTCTTGTCACGAAAAATAGTCAAACATTCAGATTTGGTCACAACCAACAACTTCACAAATTGGAAAAATTTTATAGTCCAGCAAACAAGAGGAATCAGTTTCTGAATTCTTGAGCTTCCTAGGTTGTTTGTCCAGGTTTTCATCTAGCATTCAACTTGTCTTTGGGTCTCACAAAGTCCATCATTGCTTTACATCTTGAATTAAATTTACATTTTTCTAAACTTGAGTCAAAAGGTCACTTGCTTGTCCTCACTATACTTTGTCAACACACTACATACAACAACACTTTGCTAAGTGGTCCCTCATCAAGGTTTCTTACCTTTGGGTCGCATTTGGTCATACTTAGAGTTAAGGTCAACTTACCTCTTCAAGAGAAACTATCCTCTCTTTGGAAATCACACATACTCTACTACATACATACTTGGTCTTACACTTTGGACATTGCAAGTACACCTCAGATTAATTTACATTCCATCCAACTCTTTACATTTTCATCTAGTCTCACACATCTTGGTCAATACCTAGTTCATGGTTGAAACCCGTCTTCAAAAATCTAGGAGAGAAACTAAAGAGGCTCAAGAGTCCGCAAACATGAGTTCTTATGAGTATGACAATGATATCTTTTTCAATTCTGATCATACTACATTACTTGACATGGATGCCTATAGAAACATTCCAAATGTTGAGAACATGGACACTACAAACAACAATGATACACACAATGATGATATGGATAGCTTTTTAGTACATTCAGAAGATGTGGAAGAATCCATTATGGATCCCCGTTTCAATCGATTGGTTGAGGAAATAATGAGGAGGGATAAACAATACTTCTTACAAATGATGGCACAAAGTGGAACCAAGATATCTCATGATTTTGACATGTCTCAAATAATGGAAGATCGACCTTTGCAACAAACTCACTCCAACATGGATCAAAGGAGGCCTAATAGTGGAGGCAATAGAGGACCACATATGGTGCCTAAATCACCATCATCTTTGTTTCAAAAACCAGAGGTCCCACATACACATGGTCAAGCATATGATACTCACCTTCACAGACCATTATGGAAGTCTTATGCAGAAAGATATGCTCAATCACATACCAATGCTAAGGATCAACCACCAAAGCAATTGGATATTCAAAGGCATGCTCAAAATTTGGACACAAGGAAACCCCGCATCAAATTTGGGGGCAACACATTAGAACATGACATGCCTGTAGAGTATGGTATACATGGACAAAACAGATATTTCATTCCTCAACATGAATCTATACCAAGTGGTCCATATACGCAGCATCACTATAGACCTCCTCCATATGAACATGTGTATGATCAATATCATCCATATATGCAACATGCTTCTCCTCCAATTGGTGCCTCAAGCATGGGGTATGGTCCAAGAAGTCAATCTCCACCTAAGAGCAATTTGGAACAACAAATTAGGGACTTACAAAAGAAAATGGAGGACATAAATAAACCAAATCCAACATACACAATGAGAGACATATGTCCCTATCCATTTGACAAAAGCATTCCAATGCCTCCTTTTCCTACACACTTTGTGACGCCTAAATTTGATAAGTATAGAGGAAAAGGGGATCCTAAGGTGAACATAAGATAGTTTTTCACAGCTTGCATTGAGGTAGCAGCAGAAGAGACATATTTGATGAGATTATTCCCACAAAGCCTAGGTGATCAAGCTATGGAATGGTTCTCCCAACTCCCACCTGGTATTAAGTCATGGGGTGACTTAGCAGAGGCATTTATTCAACATTTCTCCTACAACATAGAGATAGACATATCAGTCACTACTTTGTGCAACACCAAGCAAAAAGAGGGAGAGTCTTTTGCATCATTTTTACAAAGATGGAGGAATCTAGCCAACAGATGCTCTTGTGAAATTCCACAAAAACAAATGGTAGAAATGTTCACCCAAAATGTTAGCAAGGACATTGGTTATTACCTAAGAAAAGCTTACTTGTCCACCTTCAAGGACATCATTGAAAAAGGCTTAGCAACAGAAAAGGTCCTAATTGAACAAGGAGTCATTAAGATATTCAAGGAAAACAAAGATGACTTTAAAGGAAAAGATAAGCCACGATTTTGGAATAAAAACAAGAACACAGTCAATGATGGTGTTGTTGATGCCAATACAATGCGACCCAAATTCATCTTTACAGGATCAAGTTCTACAAACAATCAAGTGAATACTCAAACAACTTCCAGATCATGAAGGAAGTACACCCCATTGGGAGAACCACTTGAGTCAGTTTTCAAGAAGCTAGTGGCAAACAAGGTAATCACAGCTCTAGATTTTCCTCCATATGAACCAAAGGTTAAACCAAATTGGTGCAATGATGATGAGTACTGCGAATTTCATAAGAGCAAGGGTCATAAGACAGGAAATTGTCATCGACTGAAGAACATCATACAAGATCTCATTGATAGAGGTGACATTGAGATTGAAGGACACTCATCCAATCAAGAACATGAGATGTTTAAGGAACCATTCCCAAAGCATGACAAGGGAAAAGCTAAAGCCACAGATGACTAAACCAACTATACAAGAGCATCTTATAACTATGATTCAACTATCAATCACATCTCGATGGACAATTACGTCTCTACCATTATCATCAAGGACAAAAACCCTGAGAATTCTACCCAGAGACCCAAGATTGTCTTAAAAGGTGTTGGATCTTCTTCCGAACCTACCTCTAAATGTCATGTTACAACCCATTGAGGTAAAATCACTTTGCAAGGTGCTCCAGCCAAGAACACCACTTCGTCATCAACCAAACCTGAGTATGACCTTATAGAACAATTAGGGAAGACACCCACGCTCATCTCCATTCTTGAACTCCTACGCATATCCCCTGCACATAAATCCATTCTTGACAAAATCTTGAGAGAAACTGTCATTCCTACTGATCTGAATGTGGACCAATTTCAAGCCATGGTGGGATACCTTTCCATTCCACACTCCCTTACATTCACAGAAGCCAATGATGCCTCCGTAAGTCAGCCACATAATGCACCATTACACATTGAAGCCTTCATACACAAACATAGAATCAAACGAGTCCTGATAGATGGAGGAGCAGGTCTAAACATTTGTACATTGAGCACAATCAAACAATTGGGATATTCTGATAAAGCTGTGAATTCTACAAACAAAAGCACCATCAAGGCATATGACGATGAAGAGCGTTCATCCAAGGGTACAGTCACCTTACCTCTCAGAGTTGGGCCAGTTACAAAGGATGTGGTTTGTCAAGTACTTGATCTGGATCTCACATACAACATATTGCTAGGACGTCCTTAGATTCATGAAATGAGGGCAGTCCCATCTACATATCACCAATGCATTAAGTTTCCTCACAATGGAGTTGAAATAACAGTTAATGCTGACCCAAATCCATTCATATATTGCAACAATCTGTGACCTAGATTAGAAATAACAATTCCAACTAATTGAGAAGCTGTTCCATCTTCAGCATATGTGGATCCAGAATCATTGAAAGCTTCTACATCAAAACAAATAGAGCTCAAAGAAAAATTCAAGGTTAAAGACCTAGGATGTGGTGAGTATATATTTTGTGTTGACCAACTTCCACTATCTCCTAAGACATTCAATCGACAAGAACAATCTATAAACAATTTACAAGGAATTGGGTGTGAACCACCTAGTGTTGTGGCTACTGAGTCTGAATGCAAATCTCCTCCAGTGGTGCAAGCATCTCTTGATATCAATAGTCCTAAGAGTGGTTCCTACGAAGAATCTATTGAGCATATTGCCAACCCTCTTGATAACTCACATAGCCTTACCATATCATCCACTCATTCCATTTCCACTCCACTTCTAGACTTGGATCAACAAGAATCACAAAAGCCCTTAGTCATTGGGGATCAAGAATCAAGCTTTGAAAAGAAAAATCTAAAATTCAAAAATAAAGAAAAGTACTTTAGTCCAAATCAAAATCAGAAGCTATTAGACTCTGCAAAAATCAAAGTCAAGGATAAAAATCCTATGAAGGAAAAGGAACAAGAGTTGATCTCCCCTAATATCAAAATAACTGGGGGCAAAAGTTCTACAATTTTGAGTCATAAAGCATACTTGTTGATCCTAAGTCTCCATCATGCCATCCTACTTTCACTTCTTTTCGCAATCATAAGCCTTCATAGCTCATCCACTTGTTCCACACATCCATTCCCTTCTGGCGATACATCATGGACCTTTAATGGAGCTTCCTCGAAGGACTTCATTATCAGAGATGCCCAAACTTCTTCAGGTGACACATATACGGGCCTATGTAGTCCACACGCTAGTAATTCTATCTCAGTTCCTTCATCAAGGAAGACAGTTGCTCGAGCTACATATCATTCAGTCAAGGAACAATGCAATTACAACCATAAAGTCAAGCCTCGCACATTCGAGGTAGGTGATTTGGTTCTCAAGGAAAACCCTAAAAATCAGCAAGATAGAGAGAAGAAGGGAAAATTCGAACCAAACTGGCTTGGTCCTTATATCATCATAGCAGCATATGGATCTAGTGCATATCAGCTCTCAACTACAGAAGGTGAACCTTTGGAGGATCCTATCAACAGCATGCACCTTCGCAGGTTTTACACATAGCTCTTCAAAGTATCCTAATTCAAAAATACAAAAAAAATCAAAAATTTCATAAATACAAAAAAATAAAAAAATAAAAAAATACAAAAAAAATAAAATTATAAAACAAAAAAAAATTGTTACTTGGTGAAAACCTGACAAACAAGCGCCTTGTGACACAAAAAAAAAACATTGAAAAATCAAAAAAAGTAAAGAGAAATAATTTCGTCCAATGGTGAAAACCACTTCGGTGGCGCCCTGGGCAAGTACCATGGTGAAAACTGAGTTACCAGCGCCATGCGTAGAGACATTGCTCCTCCCTCCTTTAGGATTCTCTTTCATCACTTCACTTTGCACACACTCACGACCAATTCATCCATAGTAAACTTACCCATTCCCATCATGGCTTGTTATTGATCTCCCTAAGATTGGTTAGCCATTCATAATAAACCTCCCTTTTCATCCCTTTCCATCCATAATAAATTAGCTCCTATCTGTGGCTAAGGCAAATCCTACATCTAGTGATGGGTGTAGAACTGAGAACATCACATGTTTCGAGGAGTACAGTTTCTTCCAGCTTCCTTCAGTCTATCTGCGCACAATCCGCAATAAAGCAACACTTGCATCGCCAATCCGCAATAAAGTTTCATCTTCTCCGCAACAAAGTATCAGTGGCATGGATTCAATCAGTTTCAGATGAGACATAGCAGCAACAATGGGCTTCAACAAATAAAATCTTTCAACAGACTCAGACAACATTATGGTTCAGTGCTATCTATCCTTTCTGTGAAAGTAAACATTATGACCACAATCAAATAAGACTTATACAAGTGACAAGAGACACTAAACTTGAGGACTACAGTGGATGTTGGTGTCGAGTCTTGGTTTTCTTTTGATTTTATCTTTTGGTGACATGTCTTTTAGCTTTTCCAGGATGTCTCTAACTAGAGATTCTTTCTCCAGGATGTCTTTGACTAGAAAGGCGAGGATGGGGTATCATCACCTATTTGTACTTGTTGTCTGTGGATTGTCTCTTAGTAATGCTATGACTTGTCCAACGATATGAGGACATTCTGAGTCTAGTGTGAACTGGGGCATTCCTTGTTTGTGACTGTCTTATCTCCATGCAAATAGGTACAATGACTTTCTGGGTCGAACATATGCCTCGATTGTCATAACCTACTTGCCATAATAAAGCTCAATGATGATAACGCACAAGAAGCTCTTTCACTTTCATATCTTCTATCTTTCATCCCCCATTCTTGATTGACTTCCATCATCCTTCTCAAGTCCGTGTAGCCTACTATCACATGACTGAGTATAATGACACACCAAAAACATTTGAATTTCATGTAGTTGCACCTGCATTACCACATATAAGCATTTCATGCATACATATAGATATCACAATTGCATCACATCCTGCACACAACACCTGTTAGCACATTTTATATTCTCATCATGTAAATAATCATTTGCATTATCATATTCATTGGCATTACATACATTCACATTTGCATCATGCATACACATATAAAAGAACCAAAAAAAATATTGCATTGCATCATATACATATTTGCATCCATATTATAACCATCACATGGAAACATCACATAAGAACATCTCATCATATAGGTACACATGCATATAGCTGCTGCAAATATTTATCATCTCATCTATATAATCATAAAGTGTCATGATACAATGATGTCAAAATCATATGGCTACAAAAGCACCCGCAGGTGTCTACATCAATATACAAAATGGTACAAAACTGATACAAAGGAACCCACTGATAACTCCTGCCAACACTATTGGTAGTGCTAATCCTATCCATGTCATGGTATCCCATGCCACATGTCCCAACCTCATCTCCAATGTCCGATCCTGGAACACTCGTCTAAGGGCATCCCTGTCTCCATCTCGATCATACGGAATCATCTCCCCATCAAATGGTATCTGCATAATCTTGTATACATCCTCCAGGGTGACTGTCATCTCCCCCATCGGCAAATGAAAAGTGCAAGTCTTAGAGTGCCACCTCTCAGCTAGTGCAGTTAGCAATCCCATGTTCACCCGAAACTCAGGCACATACAAAACATGTCTCAATCCCATAGCCTCAATCACAGCTCGATCCTCGGCTGTCAACTCAGGTCGCAACCTTTGAGTCGATGGGAATCTCTCCCATGACTCAGCATAGGTAAATACTAATACTCCTATAGTCACACAAATCCATCATCTCAGTCCTAGTGGCACTCACTGTTCATCACAAAGTGTTGCTTCTATCCTAGTGGTACTCCTTGTTCATCACAAAGTACTACATGTTTGGCACTCCCTGTTCATCACAAAGTGCTGCTCACATTTGCACTCACTATTCATCACAAAGTGCTACTCATATTTTAGTACTCCCTGTTCATCACAAAGCACTATATCTTGGTACTCACTGTTCATCACAAAGTGCCTTGATCTATCTTATCCTAGGGCCTATGCTTGAGTGAATCCTCTTGAGTAGTTTCCTAATTGGCAACGTATGTTCTATCATAGAATTATCAATCCTAGCCCTATTTGTTATCCTAGTCTTCCCTAGAGGACCTGCTTGAGTGTATCCTTTCAGCAGCTTATCCAATTGACAGGGTATGTTCATCATAGAACTGCCGATTTGACCTAGAAGACACAAATTCACATTTTTGGACATAAACATGCATTTATTACATTACCTAGTATGCATTAATGACAACAATAAATGCAACAAAGTACAAGGAGGTTTTGTGGTACTTACTGGCTCTCCTGCCTCTGCTGGCCTCTGGAATTGGTGAACGCGGTCGAATCTATGAATGAAGGCCATCGCTACTGACTACTGCTGCTCTATTTTCGCTCTACACTCTGCTCTCATGAATGTGTGGATGACAATGAGGATGTATTTCCCTCGTGGTCTATCTTATAGACTGCCCTAGCCCTCGTCTCCCGAGTCAATCTTCATTATCCCGTGACTCTGTCACTTTATCCAGTTAGTCCATTCTAGCCTCTCTTTCTTATCAAGAGATTGTCTGCAATCTTTTTAGACATTTTCATCCAATCTCTTGAGGGGGCATATCATTACCATCTTGGGGCAACTATGTATCAGTTCATATTATCTTCTTTGAAACAACGCGACAAGCCGCATTGTCTCAAAGAGGGGCAAAATGTAGACACCCAAAATTGTCCAGTCTAATTAAATAAATATTTTATTTATTTAATTATCTTTAGCCTAATTCTTCTATTAATTAAATAAATCCTTATTTATTTAATTAATTTATTTATCCTCTTCTAGCCTTATTTCTCATTTAAATAAATACATTTATTTATTTAAATTATCCTTTTCCTAAATTAAATAAATATCTTATTTATTTAATTTGATCCCACTTCCTCTATTAATTAAATAAATCTTTATTTATTTAATTAATTCATTAGCCTTTTCTACCCATGACACATGTCATTCATCTCTTGATTCATACACTGCCTTACCCTTTCATTATTTTATTATTTCTTTTACCTACCCTCTAATCATAGCCGACCTCCTTTTACACCTCTCAATCTTATCCCTCTATTTCTTATAGTGTCTTCTATATAAGGAGATGCTTCCTTCATTATCAAACCCTAATCATTCTATACATCCTAATCAGTCATCCTAATGACCTAACTACTTGATCAATTGACTACTTGGCATATGCGATCCTACTTGCAACCACATTTCGTTCTTTGTTGAGCTCTTGTGCACACATAAAATCTGAGAGCAAATATATCAAGCAAGATCAATGGAGATCCAAACCCTATTGGACATGTGATGGTATAATCTTTGTAATTTCATTTGATTTGCATTATCTTAGGTAATCTTCATATGTTATGGTGGATCTTTGTTGTTGTTAGGCTAGGGTTTTGTGGTTGAATTCATTTAGCCTTTCAATATTTTTATTATTGCTATCCATTTTCACCATATACAGTACTAAAAGAAAATCCACGCAACCAGGTAGATCGAGAAAATAAAGGAAAGTTTGAACCAAACTAGTTAGGTCCATTTGTGATCACAATAGTATTTCGATCAGGAGCATATCAGTTATCAACATAGGATGAAGATCAGCTCGAGGAACCCATCAATAGAATGCATCTGAAGAAGTTCTATGTCTGAAAAAGCAAAAAAATCCAACAACAGTGAAAAAGAAAAAAAATCCCAAAACAGTGAAAAAGCAGAAAAAAATTAAAAATAGTGAAAAGGCAAAAAATAAAAAACAATGAAAAAGCAAAGAAAACTCAAAAAAAATCAAATATGAGAAAAAGTGCAATTAAAACAGATGGTGAAAACCTGGCAAACATGCGCTATCTATCAGCTAGCTCTTCCATCTATTAGTTCATGCATCTTTCTGCTTGCATTCATTCATTTTCCATCAGCATTGTTCATATCCATCATAAAGCTTTTGTACATAGGCACGCATCGCAACTGCTCTCTCACCATGGTTTGGATCATTGGGGATATTATATTGAATTGTTTTCTAGGCTTGGAGCAAATTCCTACACTTAGCTGGTGGTAAAACTTTGGATCAATTCTGAGCTTAATCAAACAGGTAGAACAAACGGTTAGAAAACTCTTACCAAGTGAAAAATGAGACATATCCAACATTTAACATGAGATCAAATTATCAACCATCAACCAATCACAAAGTCAGTCTAAACGCATGGATGATATCTATTGGATAATGATTTTAACATGGTTGTTCAACTTTTATATATGGATTTTCGTTATCATGATTTCTGAGTGACTCTAGGATTTCTTTGAAGGGAGGAACAAGGAAGAGACATGATATTTTTCTTGTCTTCTATCTGAACATTGATCATTAACATGTGCAAATTTGTCTCAGGACATGATCATCGGAGTATCATTGAAGACATTTCTGATTTGCATATTGAAATGATCAATATTGTCTGTTGTATGCAAGCAACACTCAGGTCATCTCGGTTCAATTATACCTCTATGCTTGTGCTAGCATGCCATATCAAAACCCAAGAAAGCAGTGCTCAAGTCATCATAGTTTAATTATACCATCGATGTTTGCACTCACTTCCCACATTTTAAAAAGTTCAATGATGAAAAAAACACAATAATCCAGTGACTGGTCTTCTTGTAGCTTTGCATTTTCATTTGCATTTATCTTGCATTTCATTCTTGCATGGGATCCCGCATGTTCCTTTTAGCCAAGGTTAAATATATCATAGTAATCATCAAGGTATCATCACAAGTGTATACACAATTAGACTAATGACTCATATCTCTCCAGATATTGTCGACCCATCCAAAATCATATGCTACCCTCTCATCAGAACCAATATCAGCATATCCATATCTTACTGCAACTTGATATCAACAAACCACCAAGTTCTTTATCCAAATAAACCTTATCAATTGATCGCATCGAATCTATTTTGTCATGTCTTATACAGGATGTATCTTTCCTAAAACCAGATGCTTTTGATCAAGTCTTATACAGGATATATCGTTCCTGAAACGAGACACTTCTGATCATCTTTTTCTTATACAAGAGGTATCTTTTCTGAAACCAAACTAAATCTAGATCTTATCAAACTAATCAAACCTATCAAAAATTTTCAAACTCTATAAATCATCATGATCAAAGAGCTCGCATTTTCATCAACCACAGTTGCAAACATCAAATCATTTCTAATTGGGATAGCAATTTCGCAAAAATTGCAAAACTCCAAAGGTCAATTAATCTCAATTGATCTCCTGAGGGGGCATCATCGTATCACAATTTATCAATCAAGAGCTAGGGCATCCTATCGAACCAATATCATCATCAAAATGAGATTATTCTTTGAATCAATGCATCATCACACCTCGCTTCAAAGAGGGGCAAAATGTATACACCTAAAAATGGTCTGAAGATAATTAATTAAATAAGCAATTATTTAATTAATCTCCCTTCCCAATTTAATTGAATTCATCAACAATTTGATTAAATTCCTCCTTTTCCTCTACTTATTGATAAATCTAAGGATTTATTTAATAGGTTCATTTCATAATCCCCTTTAATTAATTAATTTAAATTAATTCCCCCCATCAAATTCATCATCAAATTCATTTCTTCTAAATCCCTTAATTAATTAAAACAAATCAATTTATGAGTTGTTGAGATTAATTAATCTTTTCCTATTATTTGAATCTTTAAATACAAATTCTCCTAACTTTTAACCACCTAACCTAACCATTCCTAAACCTAAGCCATTCCATTTACCCACATGTCCCCTTGAACACATTTCTCTCTCATGAGCAAAGATTTGTGACACTTGTCACTGTTGGTGTAAATAAATATTCATTTTGGATATTATTACACTTTACTTAAGTTAACTTAGGATAATGCATCTCTTTGTAGTTTGGATTTGAGACACTTAGGGAAGTGTGCACATAGGGATAGAGCTTGTAGGAGAATTCCACCTTTTGTGGTCTTATTTTGCTATTACACTCCACATTCGGTGGGTCATCCACCTCTTGTGGAATATTATATTATTTCTCCTACCTACCCCTAGTATTTCTTACCTACCCTTGTTTCTCATTGAGCCACATGTCATAATTGTGTGCTCGTACATCCATATGGCCTTGCCTATATAAGAAGGCCTATATTCATTATATTGGTTAATCCAGTTGATCATTCGCATATTGATGAGAATACAGTTTTGTTCTTGTCATTCTATTGTCTCTCTTTTTATGCTTTTCATTGTGCCCTTGATCTTGGCAAAATCCTACATGGTATCAGAGCCATTGGGGCTTCATTGATTAGTTTTTTGGAGAGATTTTGGAGGCTTCTATTTTCGGATTTGGGGATCTTCAATTTTTGGGGGCATTATACAGTGATTTGGACATCACCGTTGAATCCGGGAGGCTGTTTCCATGAATTTCGACTATAAAGTCGACCTATTTTGGTGAGAAATTTTTTTCCCCATTTTGGCTATTATCGTATGGATTTCGAAATTTTTTTATTATTTTATGAAAAAAAAAAAAAAAATTTCGAGAAAAAAGCGAAAAAAAAAAAAAAATTGTTTGTTTTTTGGGGGTCCGCAGACCCCCCTTGTACTCCACAGTACCCTGTGTGTATTGCAGGTGTTACAGGCCGTACCTGCGCTGTCGGAGCTCCCGCTGCCGCCTCGCTCCACACGCCACTAGCCCTCCGACATTGACGCCTCCCGCTGGCCAGGACCACTAGCTCCCGCCCAGACCTCCTCCCAGCCACTGCGCCTCCAACTCGCCACGCGGAGCCCAGTCAGCCGCCGGGACCCCGCCACGCGGCATACACGCAGCTCAGTCAGCTGCCCAAACCCCACTACATGGCACACACACAGCCCAATCAGCTGCCATGTCACTCGCCATGTAGAGCTGACGCAGACCGCCACGTCAGTAGTCCGTACAACTCGTATGCCCAATCATCTCCCCAGTCACCGCGCCATGTCAGCAGTCCATACGGTACAGACGCCCAGTCAGCAAGGAGGTGAAGTTTGCGCGATGATCATACAGCCGTCAAATTTAAGATAGTAAATTGCTGACATCAGCGCCACATCAGCAGACTTTTGAAATTTTTTGACCCCCTCTCCATTGAGCTTTTCAATTTTGCAATCCAACTTTGAAAGGCCATATCTTGCTCATTTGTGCTCCTTTTTGGGTGCAATTTTTTTTGAAATGGGCTAAAATTTCATGATCTTCACAGTGGTGTGGTTACTTTCAAATTTTGGTGCACAGGGTTTTTGGAATTTTTGGATTCTC